>NW_008796213.1:6185027-6203619 GCF_000699145.1 Aptenodytes forsteri | reverse complement strand
GGCATCGGTCGGCGGGTGGTGAGCAATTGTACTGTGCATCACTTGCTTTGTGTGTTATTATTATTATCATATTATTATTATCATTTTATTTCAATTATTAAACTGTTTTTATCTCAACCCACGAGTTTTTCTAACTTGTGCTCTTCCAATTCTCTCCCCCATCCCACCGGGTGGGAGGGAGTGAGCGAGCGGCTGCGTGGTGCTTAGTTGCCGACTGAGATTAAACCACGACACCCCGGCTGATGGAACACCGGGTGTAGGACAGCACATGATATCCCTTCGGAGTGGGACAAAAATGAGTGCTGTCAGTGCATTTTTTAAGTACTGATAAATCCTGGAATATCTTTACTTCATCTGTTGATGTAGGAAAAAGGGATGAATTTGGGATGTGGAAAAAACACCTGAAGAAGCCCCTCTGAAAACAGAGGTGCATGTTACCTATGCAGGGAATAATAAATTTTAGCAGAAATTTTAGTAATAGAATTTTTGTAGATTTTTTTTTACTGCTGTCTTTCAAATTTAACTTGTAATCTCCAACCAAATTAAAAGATCTCTCTGGAGAAGGTTTTAGCCAGTAATTATGGTTTGCTGTCAGAATTCAAATAACAGTATTATCAAAGTGTCTGCCAGAAAAGAAAAGAAAAAACCCACACCTTAAAAGCTGTGTGAAAGTTTAAAAAGAAGTATTAAGAATTTAGTTTTGCTATTGAAATTATGAAGAGGAATACTGGATAAAACAGATCTATTGGATAAGATAGGTACAATAATAGTTTTTGAGTATAGTTGTGTTTTTCTTTTATGTTACAACATAAGAAAAAACTGTGTTGAACTTTTTCCTAATATTTGAAAACTCAATGTAATTTTAAATAGCAGAAATCTCTCTGAGAGATATTCTACTTTTCTTGTGAACTTAGGTGGATCCAAATGAGTTTTAGAGTGAGGTTAGGGTTAGCTTAGAATTGTTTTGTTTCACTAAAACAATAATTCTAATATCTTCAAGTTCTCATTGTATGTTAGGTTGAACAACACTGAAACACTGCTGCCAGGCATGACCGACCAAGACCCAAAAACCATGATACAAATGCTGCCATCGGTCTACTGTAATAAAGTGGAAAAATAATTTTGTTATAAATGAGTGGAAAAAAGCATTAGAGCCAAATAAAAGAGGCTGTGAACAGCACCATTCTCAACACTTTTATATACATCTGCAGTCAGGTAGATCTATCAAAATAATAACACAAAAATAGTGGAATAGCAGTCAACTTCTTAAAATGTACCAATTATTAACCACTGTACCAAAGTACAAAGCCACTGTTTTTAAAATGCAGGAGACTTCTGTCTTCTGAGGGTGAAGTTTGCTGCTCATCTTGCCGTTGTCTTTTTTTTTCTTAAGGACTTTCCTTCTCAGAAACCTGTCCCTGTCATTAGGTAGGACAGCCCTGGGGAAGTAGCTGTTTTAGAGGCTTTGGAGGCTGGTGGCAGAGGCTGCCCATCTGTCATGTGTGGTGGCTTCTCTGTCAGAAGTGGGTGCCAGGCAGAGGCTGCGTTGCAGTGGGTAAATTGCTGGCTGGGCCTGGGGACGCCCGGCTGTGTCCCCAAGGAGCAGGCTGGCATGGACCTGTGCGGGGGCCTTCAGAAAGGCTTTGGGAGGTCTTCCCCCTCCTCCTGCATCCTGGTGGCTAGTGCTCTGGGGTAGACTAATTCCTATCATTTGAACAGTACTAAGGCAATGGGGCTGTCATCCCAGCTAGTGCCAGAGGGTGCTCCAGTTATTGAAAAATTGAATAATAACGGTAATAATCATCTAACGGCATTGTCCTTTTTTCCTCAGACAGACTACCTGTAGCCGTGCAAGGCTGAGACACTTTCTGGCCATTGCTCTTGCCAGTGCCTTGGGCGAGGGGAAAGGGGTGATCCCCAGCCTCCTGATGTCAAACTGACCTGACCCAGCATCTCTGCCTTCCCCCCAGAGCATGCAGGAGCTGCAGCCTGCTGAGGTATCTGCTCTCAAGGAGAGGAAGACATTTAACCACGATTCACCTGTGGGGTGAAGAGGACGGTGGGTATGAGCTTGCTTTAATGTAGCTAGCTTCAGAAATGCACCGTCACTGACGCAAAATGGGCCCCAGTAAGTGTTTTGGGCACGTAGTCCATGCTGAAGCTGGTGTTTCATCGGTGCCTGAGGTGGCTGGCTTGACTCTAACATGAGTGTGTCTATGTGCACAGTCATTAATCCCCAAGGTATCTTAAGTCTCTGCTGCCTGCTTGCTCAGTTACACTGGTAACAGTTATTGTTTTCTGAGTTCACATTTAGTTACTGTAAGAGGTAGCCAAGAAGGTCAGAGTTTGAATTATTTTTTTTCCTTAGAAAATCTCAGTCTTTTTTTCTGCAGTATGGGATTTTTGACAAGGTTTCATCTAATTTTTTAGAATAGCTGGAAAAGAAAAGGAAGGGTGATATCATCTGTACTGAGACTGTCTGTAATAAAAGATGTGTGGTCTTCTGAGAAATTAATCTCAGAACCCTAGGAAGGATTCAAAGACCTTCATAGTGTGGATTGTCTGATGCATCCCTAGTACTTTAATATACAGGACAGCTGTCCATATAAGTTACACTGGATAGTTTGATTTAGATGGTCCAAAGAAATAAAGTGATCTCTTGGACATCCTAGTTAGTTAGAATACATATGAGCTCTTTTTTTTTTTTCACTTTCACAAATGATTGATGGAATCATTATATTGCTGGAAGAAACCCAAAGTATTTATCGTACCCATGAAACATCTTTCCTTTGACTTGAGAGGTCTGTAGATTTCTACCTCTCTATATCACAAACAACATGCTTAACCTTATTGTTCATGCTCAAAGAAAAGCCCCTGTAACACAGATAGTAGATGCAGAACAGTCCTTCTGCAATGGGCAAGGCATAGATTGGACTACAAGTGGGGTTTAGCTCAGTAATTAAAAACATGAAGGTTACCTGGTGGGCTGGAAAAGCGAGAGGACACACAGAGGGCAGGGAAAAAATCTGTTCATTGCTGTCAGGATTTGGCAACAAGTGGAGAAGAGCAACAGATCTAAGCAACCTGATTAACTTCCAGCATGGTGAGTGTGGTAGAATCAGGTGTGCTAAGCAGCAGCTGTGAGCATTGCTGAGCTAGTGATAGGGCTGTGGGTGCCCTGAATGTCATATGCCAAAAATCCAGCTGTGACTACTGATTTGTCTCTGTGTGTGCACAGTTTGAAACTATACAAGTTTGATTTGAACTGAGAGTCACTGCCTTTCAGATGCAAACATGATATTATATTTCCAAGGGCAAGAGCATACATTTCACAGTAGTTTTTCTTTATATGAAATATAATTCCTGTGGGGAACCTTCATTGGTTCTGGTGAGATATTTTTTCTTTCAGATTTCGTTTCATTAGTGCATAAACCCCAGAGAAAATAAACTAAATTAAAAAAAATTGCAACTGCTGATGATGGCAAGAAGATGAAAACCTTAATATTAAATTGACTGTGAGAGAGAATCTAAAGATAAAGATTTTTGGAGATCATAGTTCTTGGTGATTGATATTTGCTGTTTCTTTTGCTGTGCCTATTCCTGCAATTTGTATTTTCTCTTTTCCTGGAGACTGTGGAACTTCTCAGAAGAAATCAAGAATTCAGCTTTTCTTGCCTCACCTTGCCTCGCTTGTCCCTTCATCCCTGTAGAATGAACACCTTTGAATGTTGCATCAAGTAACAGGACTGTCACCTGTTGTTCATAGCTGCTCTCTTCCCTGCTCACACTGTCTTACCAGTGACCTCTTCAGTTGCTCTGGTTTTGAGAGCCTTTGCCTTGCTGTGATGGCTATTAACATCGCTTGCTGGCAGAGCCCCGAGGAGGCGCAGCCGATGCTGTCAGGGCTCCTGTGATGTAGCTCGCTGGTCCTGGGCCGGCCGGGCAGGTGGCCAGAGCTCCCCTCTGACAGCGGGATGGGAGCCGCATGAAACTCAGCCAGACGTTTGGCTGGTGTTACGCATCAGCTCTCTGCTGTGTGCTTTTCATACTGCTGCTGCTGTGGCTCGGCTGGCAAAACTTTGCAGTGTGCACCTGGCCTTGCTGCCTTTTGGACCTCGCTCGTGAGGGGAATTATTTGGAAAGGCAAGGAGGAGACTGTATGTGGTTCCTTGTTCTCATTAGTGGACAGAAACAAATTTCTTGTGAGGATAGTGGGGGAAATTCCCTAGCAAATTGAAGGGTTTGATAGAGGATTGAATGAAATAACTGGGATTCCCCAAAAGGATACATTTTAGCCATAGAGCCTTTCCACCTGGAGCCTCCTCTTGTCCACCACCAGGCTTTTCCAAGAAGGAATCCATCTTCAGGTCAAATATAAAATGTTTACGAGTTTCTTGGAGCCTTAAGTTGGAGTAGGAGTTTCCTTCTGCTCCTTGAAATGGTGTCATCCACTCAGCTGTTTCATATTTAAGTAAATACCTCAAAGCAGCCTTAACCACAGCTTTTACAGTAGGGGCCGAGATGAGTGAGAATGTGTGACCCTCCAGACCAGTTTGCTTGGATCCCTATTTCTTGTAGGCAACCTTGCAAAGAGCAAAGCTTACTCATGAAAAGTTACAAGAGCTCTGTCTTGTCTGGGGTCTTCACAGCACAGTTTAAATATTACAAAAAATAAAGAAATGTTTACCTAATCACCACCAGTACCATGTTTGATGGAAATTTGAAAATCAAGGCACAGTCTTTTTGCTGTTAGAACTTCACCTTTTCCTAAAAAATCCTGAAATATGAATGTAGCTAATGAATTTGATTTTGACACATGAAAGAGGACAAAGCTATATTTGTTCTACTAATGACAGAAGTGAATTGTGTTGTGTCAGTCAGGTGTACACTCCTAAGATCAGAGGAAACAGGCTTTTTTTTAGAGAGGAAAACCCCTGATATCTTACGAAAGCACCGGAAACAGCTATTTGAAGGTGACGTTTCAATCTTTTTTTTTTCCTACTTGTTATCCTCAGAAGTGTACCTGAAATGCACATGAGCACTAGCTGGCTAAATGATTCGTTGCAAATATATTATCAGGTGGATTTAGCACTTGTTCTTTAGTTATTAATTAAAAGACTTTGGATTTTTGAAGTTATTTACTACCTGCAACAATTTTAAGTTTGTTTCAGAAAACTTCCACCTGTATTTTATGTGAACTGTTCCTTCTGATCCACAGTTAGTCATTATTCATGGAGCATAATTGCTTTTCTAAGTCACATGTGACTGTCTCCTTCCCCTGATTTGAGGACTGGGTCTTTCTAAAAAGAAGAGTAATGAGCTGTGATTAAAGATTGTTCTTGGGCACATATTCATACATGAATACAGGAGAATGGAAGATACTGGAGAACTTGTCTGCCTTAACACTCTACAGACATATATGAAAAGCACATGATTGTGGCCAAGTTAAAAAAAAAGGGCAAATTTGTTGTTTGTGCAACTCTGCCTTTCCCAGAGACACAGCAGCAGAAAATTTGACCCAGCATTTTCATGTTATCTACAGAGTGCTATCAATCACAGAGAAATTTAAATCCTAATTATACTCTAATTAGAAAAAAGCACAACGAAATCAAACCCACATTTGTCATGAAAAGTCTTTGTACTTGATACTGCATTTTCAGTTATTCAATTAATCCTAATTATACTCTAATTAGAAAAAAGCACAACGAAATCAAACCCACATTTGTCATGAAAAGTCTTTGTACTTGATACTGCATTTTCAGTTTATTCAATTTATGGTGCTGTTAGTGATTTATCATCGCAAAATGTTTTTTCATGTGTGTCAGCCAAGCTAATATTAAAGCTGAAATTTTTCTGCCAGGTGTCAACGCTAGGATAAAACTTTCTGAAAAATTTCAGCAGGTATTATTTATCAATGTCTGACAATAGAAATAGATGTAGGCAGGATATTGTTTTTCTCACAGTAAAAAAAAATGTACATGACTATGATAGTAAGTAGAAAAAGGGAAAAATGTTTGTGTCTGTATTTTATAGCTGGAATATAGTGAGGAGAAAGACGTGGCATCTTATACAGAATGTGAATTTAGATTCATTCTTAGATCCTGAAAACAAGAATTCGCACATGTGCACTGTAGCTGTGTTAAGAGTTTGGCATCTCAGTTCTCCTGAGATGCCACTGGCCCTGAGCACACACAGGTTTCGCATATCCTGAGAAGACAACTGTGTGTATAGCATCCCCATTTCATGATCTCCAATGCTGAACGTAGCTTTCCTCCTCTTTTGCCTCTGGCTGCAGCAGCCTGCTCTCATCCTCAACATCAGAACCCAACAAGGGGACAATGGTTCCCTTATTCTCTGGACCCCCGTCTGCTGAGTGTCATGAGCCATGGAGGGGAAGAAATCGCCTGAAGGAAATGCAGAGGGTGGGGAACACGGTGTTGTGGGGGATGGAGGAAGAATATGAGAGGGAATGGTGGATGGAGGAGGAAAACCAGAATAATGACATAGCCTGAGTTGCCTCACACTGCTGGTGGGGGGAGTTTTGTACTTTGACCCCTGCCAAGGCATTTCTTGTGAAGCTGGGTTAGTCACATATGTTTCAATTGCACAGGAGGCCAGCAATTGTGTAATGATCGTTTTCATCACTGTTTGAATGGTCTAGTTTGAGACTGCTTTTGCAACAAGCCTGAAAATCACAGATGCTGCTGAAAATAGTTAATTCTGAAAGAGGCACTGATAATACTACTGTGACTCCCATTACTTTTTAGTACCGGGTAATCACTCACATAAGGCCATAAAAAGCTCATGAAAAAACTAGTTCTGAATTCAGAGGCAAAGGACGTGCAGTAGCAAGGATTAGTCTATGGGGCTTTCAACTCAACTTATATTCATAGAAATGTTTGGTGCCCGATGAACACTGAGACATCAACATTTTTGAGTATTTAATTTTTTTGTTGGAAGCCAGTGTATGACTGTGAAGTAAAGAAGCTGAGCAGATGAAATATGAATTTTGTCATATCTATAAAAACTGACCAGGGCTTCCTCCAAAGAAGTTTCCAGTGCTATCTGAGGTGAAATAATTTGTCAAAAAGATGGTTGAAAAAGATTTTATACCTGAAAAATGACTTTGCAAGGTCTTGAAAATGTTGAGCTTCGATTAGCATTTTAGGAATAGCTGGCTTTGATTTAAAGAAAATATGAGGAAAAAAAAGAAATTTTATAAATGTTTTAAGTGATTGAAGTTGCTTTTTTAATGGGAGGGAAGATAGTGGTAGATAGTGTTTGTTACATTCATTATTTCTTACTCTTGTAGAAATGGGCTCCCGTTACAAATCTTGATTTTGAAATTAGATGTGAATTTGAACTTCCTCAAGTCTCATATAATGTCATTTCATGGCCTTCATGCATTTAGTGTCCAACACCATTGGTTACTAAAAGAGAACACCCTGGACCACGTTCTCAGCAGCTGAATGTTGGCCTGTTGATTTTGGGGAGGTAAAAAGTTACACCACACCAGAGGCCAGTTCTGCATCTTAGCAGATATAGGAAGATGTAAGAAAGTCCAGCCCCGGATGAAAGGATTTTCCAAAATTTGAGGACCCATTCAGTTTGGTTACACAGTTTTAAAGATGATTTTCTGTTCTCGTTGTCTTGCCTGAAGGTTTGGAAGAGCAAAATGGGAGAAGTTGTCTAATTAAACAACGTATGTAAGATTATCACTGACCTAGTTCAGAAGTACAAGTGTGTGAAAACAGAGCCGACTTCTTGCCCCCAGCGATGGTACTGGAAGTTTTGCCATTGACTTCAGCAGAGTGGAAATTTCAGGCATTTTTCCTGTCTGAACTTGCTCATAATGGAATGTCCCTTTCCTGCAAATGCAGATACAAATGAATACACTTCATGACTAGTTCTGCTGAAGTGAGGCTTTTTCAGGCTTGGTGTCTATATTCCTATGCAATGCTGCATTTAAGAATCAAAACCAAGCCAAAATTAGATTAATAGAGAAATTAGACTTCTGATAATAAAAATAAGAATCGTCTGAACTTGCTCATAATGGAATGTCCCTTTCCTGCAAATGCAGATACAAATGAATACACTTCATGACTAGTTCTGCTGAAGTGAGGCTTTTTCAGGCTTGGTGTCTATATTCCTATGCAATGCTGCATTTAAGAATCAAAACCAAGCCAAAATTAGATTAATAGAGAAATTAGACTTCTAATAATAAAAATAAGAATCCGGTTTAGATAAACAAATGGCTTTAGATAAATCTTTTATTTCATGGAAGATTTATCTTAGGAATTAAATTTGTGTAGATTAAGTCTAGAAGCTTTTTTTAAAATGGTAACATCTATCTTTCACGTAAGCGTGAAGACAACATGAACACACAAAGAGGTTTCAGTAGGCTGTATAAGTATTGATTTAGATAATCTGCACATAAGCAAAAATATTTTTGCAATTTTCCATTTTTTTCCTTTAAAACAGTTGGTATTGACAAATGAGCAAGTCCATTTCAGTGCCTAAGATGCACCTGTTCCATCTAGCTGTGCTACACACAGTGATTCCCAGGGAGTGTTGTGAAAGTTGGAAGCAGACAAATGAAAAAGTCATGGGAAAATTACATTTATTTCTCTCAGGGTTGCTGTTGTTTTTCCCTTTGTTAGTCAACCTGTATCTCTCTTGTCTTTTCTGTGCTTTGGATGCATGTTGCTAAGAACTGCCATATCTAGACTGAAATTCACAGGTTGTCCACTTGTACTGCTAGCTTTTTCATCTCCATTTCACTATGAGATTACATCAGTATGTTGTGTTACTTCCCGAGCTTAAAGATGTGCTCTTTTAGATTTTTTTGTGTGTGACTTTAACAATGTTCTGTTCACATTTCCTTGGATAGACCCAACAATTGCTTGTTGACCCATTTTAACCCCTTTTGAGCATCATCTTCAAAGTGTAACTGTCCTTGACAATGAAAGAGACCTTCCTATTGTCTGGTCCTTCCAGGCAATCTTTAGCATTGAGTTAAATGGCTTTCAGATGGAGGAGTTGGCTGGAAGGAAGGAGACAAAGTGGTCTGTTGTTTCTGAGTGACTTTGCTAGAGTTTCCCTTTTTTCTTTTAGAATGGTGCATTTCTATAGAAGATGACAGACGTTTTGACAGGTGCAATATGCTTTGAACTGTTGTGCCAGATAATTCTTTTGTCTTGGTTTTTCCCAGCAGAGTGGTACGTCTCCTTAGGATGCTGATATGCATATTGTTTGCTTTTCATTTAGTGTGGTGAAGCCTTCCATCCTCCTTTTCTCTCTCCCTCTCTCACTTTTTTAACGGCCCTTTGCATATATGTAGCTAACCCAGATGGGAAGGCGGAGTGACCATGACTTAAACCTCTCTCTCCAACCTTTTGATCGTGATAACTGACAGTTATAACTCAGGAAATTATAATGGCAATAGAGAAAGAGCTGGCAAAGACACACAAAAGCGTGACCTCAAATAAAATCATTATAATCTCATCTCTGGCTGCAATGAATGATGCTCGTATAAAAAAGACTGTTTCAGGGCTGTTACTTCAGAGCAGGAAAGATTTAGCTTTGCTCATCTACGGATCGGCCTAGGTGAAAACAAACCGCAGTCCCGTCGCAGAATCAAAACGGATTTGAGGAGAAAAGAACTCCAAGCTAAAGTTTTAAAACTTAAAAAATGTTTTATCTTACTCCTAGTAAGGATGTTTTATTTCTTTCTTAATACTCCTAAAGTTACCACAGAGAGTATTTCTCAGTCAGGTAGCTTAATTTTTTTGGAGTGTGTAGAGCGTGTGTTCTACATTTGTGGTCAATGTTTTTGCAGCGTCAGCTCTGCGGGTTCTTAGTCCTGCTATGAATTATTGTATTGTAAATAGCAGCACTGTTAAACTGGTCATGCAGAGAAGATGTCGGGATTTGTGCATGATAGTATCTTTCTATGTCAGTCCCTGCTTCTGCCTGCCTGCCTGTTTTGGGCTTAAACAGACTTTCCCACTATTACCTTTGATGTTTTCTTTTTATTTTCAGTTAACATCCCTTCTTTTGGTTGCCTGGGTATGACTCTCATTCATTGTGTCATGAATGACATCCGTGTTACTGAAAGACAACCTGACCCTGAAAAACTGAAAACAAGATCTTCTTTTGCAGTTGCTTCACATGGCATAAACTCAATGGGGAAGAGAGATTTAAAGGCTGCCAATCAAATAGAGGAATGGACAACATAATTTACTGTAACAGGGAGAGGTGTCTTGGAAAGCTTTGCTTTATGAATCCTTCCAGAACATCTGAGAACTTGATTTAATAGCTCATGGCATACATGTTTAAAATATTTGTACCAAAATTTTTAAAAATCAGGGACTAGCAGCTAAATCTCTGTAACCCATAGTTGAGTGACCTGGTGGCCTGATTTCCAAAAATGGCAAGAACCCATCAAGTTCTGTGGTTTCCACAGACATCTGCTTGGCTCTGAGGAATGCTTTAGAGTATCTTACTCTAGTGTTTTAGCCTACAGGGCAATTTAAAATTTGTGTGTGTTATTGTGGGATATAGTGGGTAATCTTTCATTAAAAAAATATAATTACGTCTTCTAAAATGACAAAATTTATGGGAAGCTTTTGACTGGTGCTTATGATACCCCAAACAGTGAATGGCTATATTTGTTTCTTTACTAGTAGATGCCTCAGTGCTACAAAGTGTTCTACAGCAGTGCTTAAGCATGTGAGATCAATGAGTCTGAAATACATGGCTAAACCGTTGTCTGAAATGCTGTCTGCTGCCATAGAAGGGTCCTAATAATTGTTATACTTGATTGTAAAAGTGCTTCTTTGGAGTCATTGAAATTTTCTGTCTCTTCAGTTACTTTTTTCAAACAATTCCTGTTTAGATTGTAACTCTTGCTTTTGTAAGTCAGTCATGCAAACAAGACACAAAATCTCTCCATTTTAGTAGCTACTCTTCTGAGCTGAAAACACAGTATTTTTGCCATCCATGTTCTATGCTCACCTGTTACCATTAGTCCCTGGTTGCAGATTTATTCATGTATTGACTGGTAATTGGTTGAAACTCCTTATGTCACAACAGTAGAAAATATGTTTGCAACACTGGAAATTTCAAAACAGATTTTTGTAAGTATATGTTGTAGGCAGCTGAGAACAGGTTCTTACGAAGATTGTTGGATGGTCTTGACGAGAGGCCTATTTACTGACACCTTCTCTAATTGTTATGCGTCATGGAACGTTCTCATCTTAAGAGATCTGACATCGTTCAGGGAAGAACCAAATGGAACCAATGTTAAATTGCTTCAGGCTCTTTTGCAAAGTAGAGTATTTCTGAAGCTGGGAGAATTTTGCCAAAGGACTCACAAGGCATGAATTTCTTGGGACGATGTGCATCACATTCGGTTTTATGGTTTCACTTTCACTGTTTGAGGACGTTGCATAGCTGAATAGGTTGAAGGGGAACCCACGCCTTTTTCACAGGAATCCAGTGTAAGCATGGCAGAATCCTTGTTATGGTCATCAGTGAGATGGTTATTTATTACTTGATTGGTATCTGAAATTTCTATAGGGTTCTCATCAACAAAATGAAGGTGGTTGCTCTTTTGATCAGTAGGAAAATATGCAAAGAGTTCTCACAGGCTGCTGATGTCTCAAAATATGCCCACTGTAACAATTCACAGGCTATACAAACTTCATGGTTGTCAACTATTCTGCTTGCCCTTGCCATATAGACTTCATGGTTGTCACTGGAGATAGAGCGCTGTACCTTCTGCTCCAAAAGCATAGGCTCCTACTGTCAGGGTTGGTATCGTGTTGTGAGCATGGGGAGACTATGCAAATTGGATAACATAATGCTGCTCATATGGAAGCTGACTGCTAATTCCCACGTTAATCCTGTGAGTGAATGCAGTGTGAACAAGACACTCACCCCAAGTCTGGTTGAGGCCAAGCCGCGTGTTCCTGCTGTTGAGAAGAGCTATGCCTGCTCTCCAGGTAATCAGTCTGACTCCTGAGTGTTCACTAAAAGGTGCACTTGCCACCTGATAGCATTTCCCGTTGCCATAGAAGTGTTGAGTGTGGAACAATCTGTAAAGAATCCACTGATGAAAAGCCAATTAAAATCAACTGGGAATCTTTCCACCAATTTGGTAAAATTTGGATCACACCATTAGCCAGAAAGTCACGCTGGGCACATCCTTTCCCATGGGAATCATTTCACCTGCCTGGCAGAATAACGCTGGATTGATGCAGGCTTTCTTAGAGTGACAGAACATGAGAAAACCCACTTTTTTGCCTGCTTGGTGTTCAAGAATCTTCCCAGGCCCTTAGGGCGGGAAAGGGACTACTACTGAGTCTTTCCATGGGTAGGAGTAATTTGTCAGACCCGCTCTAGAGCACTGAGTTAAGCAAGAGGCAACAGCATCAGTGTTATCACTGACAACTGCTTTCTGGCCAAAACTTTTGACATTTTTTGCTTTACGAAACTTTGAATATCATCACCTGAATGTATTTTTGTTTGAACACAAACTTTAACCTAATGGGACTGTTTCATCTATTTTTACATTCTTAGATCCCCATGAGTGAGGTGGCAGCTTGAACTTCCAAATTCAGTGGGTCACAGGAGGCCTTTAATGAACTTGGAGAACTTCATCCATGCACAGGCTCCTCTTTGTCCCAACACAAAAAGGTTTCATCTGACAAGACCGAGTCATACCTCTTAGGTATGTTTTCCTGCTGATTCCTACTCACAGCCAGAGACTATAGCACTTTATGAGTGCATTCTTCACCAAGGTTTAAAATCAACCAACAAAAACTTAAAATTAAGTTTCTAAGTCCACATTTACTTATTCAAGTTTCTATTGTGTTTCAAAGAAAGTTAGCATGGTACAAAATTAATGGTGATAATGAAATCCCCACTAAGAGGCATAAAAAGTTATGAATCCAAACCAACTATATTTAGTAGAGCTTCTTGCCAACAAAGTACACTTCTAGATTCAAACAAAAGGATGGACCCATAATTTTTCATCTTCATTATTATGTAGGTCAACACAAAATTCTCTTATCAATCACCTCATTTCAGTACTGACTTGATGATGCTGAGATACAATAAAACTGTTAAGATGTCCTTCTAGCCTTGTATCCAAACATGCTAGTCAAAAGTTAATCTGGTTTTCTAGGTAAGGTTCATCTCAGATGTTGTGCACTGCAATGTTTTATTTGTTGTATTTGGAATGTTTAATCAAATTGAATGTGTAAATTAATAGCTACAATAAATAACTAAAATCCTATGTTCCATAGCTATTAAAAAGTTCATCTATGCACTGACTTATATTGCCTATGTAATGAAGAAAATGCTGAGAATTAATTGCCTCTGGTCTCTTGTCTACATCATAAGGATGATGTTCAATCATTAAGATTTTTCATTTATGGATGGTTTTCCTCATGTAAGAATTTAAGGATGAACTGAAAAAAATGGTGCACAGAGGCTAAACAAAGTTCTCATGACTTCGAATCCTACTGAAATATTTTATATAGGAGTTAGATGATTTCTAAAATGGTTCTGAATGACTTTGCACTTTTTATTTGGGCTGATTGAAAATTTCCTGTTTCCGTGTATTTTCCTTCTACAAAATGTTGCTTTTAGAAAACCAATATGTTCTCCAGAATCATACTGATTTTATTATTATTTTAACCAAAAATTCCCAAGTGATTTTTTTCTTATAAGTTGAAATTATTTTGTTACAGCGATCCCCATGAGTGAGGTGGCAGCTTGAACTTCCAAATTCAGTGGGTCACAGGAGGCCTTTAATGAACTTGGAGAACTTCATCCATGCACAGGCTCCTCTTTGTCCCAACACAAAAAGGTTTCATCTGACAAGACCGAGTCATACCTCTTAGGTATGTTTTCCTGCTGATTCCTACTCACAGCCAGAGACTATAGCACTTTATGAGTGCATTCTTCACCAAGGTTTAAAATCAACCAACAAAAACTTAAAATTAAGTTTCTAAGTCCACATTTACTTATTCAAGTTTCTATTGTGTTTCAAAGAAAGTTAGCATGGTACAAAATTAATGGTGATAATGAAATCCCCACTAAGAGGCATAAAAAGTTATGAATCCAAACCAACTATATTTAGTAGAGCTTCTTGCCAACAAAGTACACTTCTAGATTCAAACAAAAGGATGGACCCATAATTTTTCATCTTCATTATTATGTAGGTCAACACAAAATTCTCTTATCAATCACCTCATTTCAGTACTGACTTGATGATGCTGAGATACAATAAAACTGTTAAGATGTCCTTCTAGCCTTGTATCCAAACATGCTAGTCAAAAGTTAATCTGGTTTTCTAGGTAAGGTTCATCTCAGATGTTGTGCACTGCAATGTTTTATTTGTTGTATTTGGAATGTTTAATCAAATTGAATGTGTAAATTAATAGCTACAATAAATAACTAAAATCCTATGTTCCATAGCTATTAAAAAGTTCATCTATGCACTGACTTATATTGCCTATGTAATGAAGAAAATGCTGAGAATTAATTGCCTCTGGTCTCTTGTCTACATCATAAGGATGATGTTCAATCATTAAGATTTTTCATTTATGGATGGTTTTCCTCATGTAAGAATTTAAGGATGAACTGAAAAAAATGGTGCACAGAGGCTAAACAAAGTTCTCATGACTTCGAATCCTACTGAAATATTTTATATAGGAGTTAGATGATTTCTAAAATGGTTCTGAATGACTTTGCACTTTTTATTTGGGCTGATTGAAAATTTCCTGTTTCCGTGTATTTTCCTTCTACAAAATGTTGCTTTTAGAAAACCAATATGTTCTCCAGAATCATACTGATTTTATTATTATTTTAACCAAAAATTCCCAAGTGATTTTTTTCTTATAAGTTGAAATTATTTTGTTACAGCTTTTCTTTTTCATCATTATTTTATAATTTACGTTATGATACAAGATAGAAAAAAAATTGGAAGGATGAAATATCTCTGTGAAACATTTGATAACGTCAAAACAAAATCCATCATTGTATGGATCTCTGCAACTAAATTTTGTAATTCTTATTCCATGGGAAATATCAACATAATGTATTTTAGGTTAGAAGTATACTAGATGCTGCTCATCACTTTTCCTGTATGTTTTTCTTTTCAGGTTTCTCAGACTTGAACATGATATAGAAAATCAATAAACAAACAATTGTTTCTTTCTCTTTGTTTCACTGAGTTTAGTTTATGTATAGGTTGCTGGTTCAGAATTTCTTGGTCTTTTTGCTTGACTGAGAATTGAAATCAATTGCTTGGTTAGGGTTTAATCTTCCTGTTTGCAGTCTTGAGGGTGACCACTAGCATTAGTAGGGTGACTGATAGGTAAATAGAAGGAATTAAGTTCTTACTATTTAACTGAGACTTATATTAGTAATGTCATTCATTTCAATAAATGCTAGTCCAGATCACCTGATCCCGGAACATAACTTCAGCTGAAATAAATTTGCTAATGTTGACTGTAGAGAAAAGGAATCTTAGTACTATGTTGCAGGAGAATTATTGTCTTAAAAAATAAAGATGAAGTGATTTGAAGACCCCTTTTTCTTTCTCCTTATATCAAAAACCTACCTGTGAAATGTACACTGAAATGTAAACAATTCTTGGACACTGTCTCTTCCTTGTTACCTACCTTGAGTCAACACTTAGCAACTCTGGAAGTCACGGACAACCAATGCACTTACTTTGCATAGACTAAATGACTACACATGCAGAAAGGCACTGGGGAATCAGGATACTATACTCATTCTTTAACCCCTGGTTTGCTGGAATTTAGTTTTGTGGCATATTTTCCTTCCTTCTCTATTAAGAAGCCAGGACAGAAGTGATATTGCTTAGGAATTTTCTTAACTATTCACAGCAAAATCAACAAATCACTGCAAATGCATTTTTATCCTTTCAGAAAATTTCAGGGTAATTAATAGCATTTTTTTCCCTGTTTGAACTGAGTTTTGCAACAATGAATGAATGGCTGGTATCAAACTTTCTTTGCTGGAGCACCAGAAATAGGAAAAGATGCATCATGAAAAGTATAATTAGAATGATTTGGGAACAAAGCAAAGTTTCAGAAGACATTTCAGGATATAAGAGGCAAAATATTGTTGGAACTACTACTGCCAACATAAACGGTAGGAAGACATTTACATCAATGAGGCTTAGTTCAGAGTGACTGATCTTCACTTGGACAGCAGTTAATATATTTGTCTGCAAACATGCTAATTCCAAACAACTGGCAAGGCAGTCTTGTTGATGAGAGCGCACATTGGCAGGATAGTGGAACCCAAGCCCTTGCCTATGAGGGTATGTGTGTCAGCTGTACCAATCTACAGAGGCCAAGGATGTTTTTGCTGAGCTCGGATGTCTCTTCCTTTTAGTGCAGCTGTTACAAGGCCAGTCCTGAAGGTTGCCTTGTTATTCCTGTGTATATTCCCTGTGGTCAAGGATAACACCTCAGTGGTTGAGGATGCAAAATCATTAATAGTATTTAGGAATACGTGTTTGTTTTCATTCCAGCTATCATGAGATGTTATTGACAGGGCTCATAAATGGGAAATTCTGAGCCATCATGAAGATGTTTGAGCATAACTGAGAAGGGAATTTGATTATTAACTAGCACTTGTGCCTCTCCTATGCTGATGAGTTACCTCCTTTATGGTACCATCACATTCAGTTCTCAGGCATCAGCTCATTACATTAACTTCAGGCACAGTCACATTTTTCCTCAGATTTTGCCACAGCCGTACTTTCTGCCTTAGGGTACCTTCTCTAAAATGTGTCATACTGGCTTGATATGTATTTTGAGAGTTTTTGCAATTATCTACACTATGTGAGAAACCAGACTAATCATGACATAGTCACATCTGCAAAGAGGAAATTTGCCTTTGGTAAGATAAACTGAGACACGGACAGACGCACTGCATGTGTATCAAGTAAATCTAGGACATCATCTGCATTTGCTAATGAATTGTTTCAGAGGGATGTACAACTTGAAAAATCAGCACCTAAATGGTGAGCTATCTTTCTCTGTCCTGGTATTGCTTTGTCTTGGTGGTATGATGCATAGTTCTGGAGGAAATGCAGATGAGATTAAATAGCATACAGCTTTTCAGGTTTCATTCTGAATGTCATGCACTTTTCTGGACATAATACAGATGAGAATATAGATCTTGTGCAAGCTTTAAAAAAATGTTTCTTAAATGGTTTTCATCTTGATAGCTTTAAGGTAGCTTTCCTACATCAAGATGAAGATTTCAGAAGATGAAGTGCTTGACTTATGGCCCAATTTCAAAATATAAAGATTACTGTAAGTTATTGTGGTGCAAGAAGAGGAATGACATTGATCATCGGTTGTTCAATTTAGTTTTAATTTTACTGATGGTTGAATGTTGAAAACAGCCCTAGTTGATTTTTGCATGTGTCAGCATGCCAGTAAAATGCTGATGTGGGTTTCCCTAGTACCTACTGATTTGGATAAGATCGGGGTTGGATGCCCCAGAGTGATAACTCTATTTATATTTTAATTATATGGAGGGGAGGAAGGGAATCACAGATCTATATTTTCCATAGTTAACAAAACCCTGAATATTTTTAAAACAGGTGGTTTGAACAGAGCTTCTTGAACTGGCTCTATATAAGCAGGACTAGTTTTGTTCCTGAATGGTGGGGGACAACGTAGCAGAGCGTGTTTAGAGCGTGCTGAAACCTGTTTCGCTAGCAGAAGAGGGTTTCTGGTTATACATACAGACCTGATCCTGCACCACTGCCGAGACCAAATAAACCAGGGATCATTCCAAGGCCAAGTCTTCCAGTTATCTTCCAGAATACCTATGAACTGGCCACCTAGGATAGAACAGACCAAAGCAGGTCTGCTTCAGACTGCAAGGAGCATCTTTGTTCCCGGCAGAGTTTTGTTACTGGGAAGCAAAATGCCAGCGAAACAGCACTGCCTGTCTCTTTGGCTATAGCTTGGCCTTAGCTGCCTCAGAAGTCAAAGTTTTTAACATCTAGAGAGTTTGCAAACTTACATTTTCCCCACATGTTCTATTGTACACACAAAGGAGAAATAAAGTATGTATTTGTTTTGTTTTTATTTGCTGGCTTAGGAAAGCGGAAAGTGTGTGAGTGTGCGTGCGCGTGTGTGTAACTTGGCCTTAGACTGATATTGATATGATCATAGAATCATAGAATCATTAAGGTTGGAAGAGACCTCTAAGATCATTGAGACCAACCATCAACCCAACACCACCATGCCCACTAAACCATGTCCCTAAGCGCCTCATCTACACATCTTTTAAACACTTCCAGGGATGGGGACTCAACCACTTCCCTGGGCAGCCTGTTCCAATGTTTAACCACTCTTTCAGTAAAGAAATTTTTCCTCACGTCCAATCTAAACCTCCCCTGGCACAACTTGAGGCCATTTCCTCTCGTCCTATCACTTGTTACTTGGGAGAAGAGACCGACACCCACCTCGCTACAACCTCCTGTCAGGTAGTTGTAGAGAGCGATGAGGTCTCCCCTCAGCCTCCT
>NW_008796213.1:6179901-6184045 GCF_000699145.1 Aptenodytes forsteri | reverse complement strand
CTAGGAGAATGCTGTGGGAGACGGTGTCAAAGGCCTTACTGAAGTCCAGGTAGACCACATCCACAGCCTTTCCCTCATCCACTAGGCGGGTCACCTGGTCATAGAAGGAGATCAGGTTGGTCAAGCAGGACCTGCCTCTCATGAACCCATGCTGGCTGGGCCTGATCCCCTGGTTGTCCCGCTCATGCCTTGTGAGCGCCCTCAAGATGAACCGCTCCATAATCTTCCCCGGCACCGAGGTCAGGCTGACAGGCCTGTAGTTCCCCGGATCCTCCTTCCGGCCCTTCTTGTAGATGGGCGTCACATTGGCAAGCCTCCAGTCGCCCGGGACCTCCCCCGTTAACCAGGACTGCTGATAAATGATGGAGAGTGGTTTGGCGAGCTCCTCCGCCAGCTCCCTCAGCACCCTCGGGTGGATCCCATTCGGCCCTATAGACTTGTGAGCGTCCAGGTAGTGTAGCAGCTCATTAACTGCTTCCTCTTGAAGGTAAGAGCACTGTCACCGTGACTAGCATGCTTTACTTTTCTCTCTCTTTTCTGCACTTCTGGCAGGAAAGGTGGCCTGTGTCAAACATCAAGGTCACATGAATGTAGCAAAATTCATCTTTCCAATCTGGGAGAATGAAAACCAATCTGCTAGTCAAAACTGAGTAGCAATAAAAAGGCTCATATTCAGTATACCAGCAAAGCTCTCATACTGCAACAGCAAGACAGCCCTCCACCTGCCTTTTGGCACAGCTGTTTGCTGCTTGCATTACTGCAAGCACTACAACAAGGGAAAGTCTTCCAAGAAGCCTGCCAAATATACAGACACCCTCTCCTAATCCTGGGGATAAATGCAGAACCAGATCTGCAGGTCTTCAGGAGGTAGCAAATATTTCTAATGCTCAGCACACCAGGACAAATTAGAAACCCTTTTGTGTGATAGCTATAGAATTAGTTTTGCAGAAAATTAGTAAATCTTCCCTTTGCATGGGTAGAAAATAAAACAGGACCTCAGCTGAAGACCAGGCTATGAAAAAATGCAAATTCCTAATCAGAATATCAATATGAAGAATTCTTTCAGAGGAGACAGAGACCAGATTTAGCCTCTGGATCAAACAGCTCTTGCAGATGGTATTTCAGTAGGCAAATGTGATATTCTGAGCTAAAATCTTTCACAACATAAGCTTTAAATAAACAGCTTGCCTTAAAATACTACATCACGATGATAGTCCTTCTCTGTAGCCACATTCAAAAGTTTTACGCACGACTGCAACAGCTCTGACAAGAAAGAGAGACAGGCTGTTCCCCAACCCCAGCGTATTTGCCTGGCACAGGGATTCCTGAGTTCAAGTTCCAGCTTTGAGGTTGGTACCTGGAAGAAGCATTTTGTCTTTTAATGATTTGAGCAGCTCTGCACAGTACCTCTTCACTGTGCAAGGTACCTCTACACAGTACCTCTTCCCCTGCACTCCTCCATACAGTTATGATTTTTTTCCCATCAGGATCCATGTGTCTCTCCCCTTCTGCCAAATTTATGGCAAAGAGAGAATTTTCTGAGGGTAGATTTTTACCTCACTTCCTTCTTAGCATTCATATTAAGATATTTTAAAAGCTCAGGAACTTCTATCTATGCACCACTTGTCTACATATGCTCATACTCTTGTCACTTTTCTCTTAATTGCTCCATTCTCGCTGAGGGTTTCTACCCCCTCTTTGTTTTTCTCATTAGATTGAGAGCTCTCAAGCAAGAATTATCCTTAGTTACAGCTCCTAACACAGTGGGTTGTTGATCTGGATTCTTAATAATCATAGATAATACAGTATTCCTCAGTGGAACATAAGTTGGCTTTATCAATCATCATGCTGCCATATGCAGCGGTATTGTTCTAATATTTTAAATGCTTTGGGTCAAATACAAGAAGGTGGCTGGTGCCTGCGTATGTCTTTGATAACTACACATACGTACAATGCACAGGGGAGGACTACGATTAACCGTTTTACAGATGGGAAGTGAGGCTCGAAGAAGCTAGAAGCCAGTCCCAGGGGATCGGTGGCACTGCAGAGAACTGCAGTTCCACACCTCAGGCTAATTAATGCCTTAACCAAAGGGCCCACCTCCCATGCCAGCAAGAACATGACATCCTGCTTCCTAGCAGTTATGCATTTTGCTTCCAGCGAGGCTTGTAAAATGCAAATTCCTGGTAAACCACATGACCTTTCCTTTCATATTTGTGAATAAGATTTTACGTATCCTTTTTATGAATAGTTCCTACCATTCTCTTCACATCCTGACTCACAGATATAGCTTTCCTTTGATTTCTTCTTTATTTGTGTGTTAAGGCTATAATCTATTCTTCAGAAAGGTTATATATATACACATAAACACATATACACATATATATGTGGGTGTGAATACATATATAAATATACACACTCACATATATATGTAACAGATGTATGCATCATATGGAACAAATGCAAATGAACATACAGTTTTGAGTCTTCTTCCACTTTGTTTGCCTATAGGGAATTACTAAGACATAGTAGCTTCATGACTTGAAAGATGAGACCACGATATTGCTATTTCTACACTTCCAAGGAGAGTGCAGGTGTTTCAAAGCATTTATGAAATTGCTTGATTGACTCTTATATAGAAATCTATTGACAATAAGTTGAACCTTTGCAGCTAGGCTGTAAAAGATTTGATTATAGTAACAATACTAACCGTCATGAATGTCATAAATCTTAAGAGAAAGGACACATATGTCACATATAATGCATGAAAAAGTTGTCCTTTTATCATGGCCAAGTTACCATTGTGTAGATACTCTGCTGATCAGCTATTGCATTATTTGAATAAGTATCTGATGTCTTGTTTTCTTTCAAGGAGGCAGGTGCAGGATGAAGCAGGAAGCCTGCCAAGAAAGATGATAAATTGCCACTCGGTGCTGGGGACCAGCTTAACATTAATGCAATGCTGCCAGGAATTAAAGCAGTAGAGTAATAAGAAACTAGGAAGAAAATAACTTCTCATCCCCCATTAAACAGATTGGCTCCATTTTCTTTATCCATTATAATTTCTAGTACATCTAAAACAAAACATTGTCATTGTCTCATTACAAGCAAAGTAAAATAGTTTTGGCAAACTTTCTATGACTTATAAGAACTTACATGGAACTATGTAATAATACCAGTTGCTTTTCTGGTAGGGGAGTAATCTTGAAGCTAACAAGTTCAAATAAAATTACACAGAAAAATAATTGCAAAGAAGTATGGCCTGGATTTTGAAATCCTTACCCACTTTGGCAAGTGTTACTCCCTGGCTGAACTGGCTTATTCAGTAACTAGATCGCAGTGTAGTCGGAAGTGACAAAGGGCCCAGAATGTCCCAAGTTTCCTTGTCTACTGTTTACCCCTTACTGCACTAAATTTGACTGATATGAGCCAACTTGGAAAAGAATTCCACGTGATTGACATTAGTTTATGTGAGAAACAAAGATAAGCCTTGTAGCAAATTTGCAATTGGGTACCTACATGTGAGTTAAATACTGCACAAAACGCCAATTGAGTGAGAAGCTTGTCATCCAGGTTGACCAAATATAAAGAAAATGTTTCATGAAAAATGGGTTCTTAATAGTTTGGCATTAGAAATGAGATCATCCAGCCACCAAAAGTGATCAAAAGGGACTTCAGGGCACTGGGGCGACTGGTTGAAGGATCGGGAGCACAGGTAGTGTTTTCCTCTATCCCTACAGTGGCAGGGAAGAACATTGAAAGGAACAGGAAAACACACCTGATCAACACGTGGTTCAGGGGCTGGTGCCATCGGAGGAATTTTGGTTTTTTTGATCACGGGGAGGTTTACACGGCACCAGGCCTGCTGGCGACAGATGGAGTTCAGCTGTCTCACAGGGGGGAAAGGATCATTGCTCATGAATTGGCAGGGCTCATTGAGAAGGCTTTAAACTAGGTTTGAAGGGGGAAGGGGATAAAACCAGGCTCACTAGAGATGAGCCTAGGGGTGGCATGCTGATGCTGGGGGCGAAATCGATAGCCCAGCTCAAGTGCATCTACACCAATGCACGCAGCATGGGCGGCAAACAGGAGGAGCTGGAAGCCATTGTGCAGCGGGAGAGATATGACTTAGTCGCCATCACAG
>NW_008796213.1:6165337-6177236 GCF_000699145.1 Aptenodytes forsteri | reverse complement strand
ATCCCTGGAAGTGTTTAAAAGACGTGTAGATGAGGCGCTTAGGGACATGGTTTAGTGGGCATGGTGGTGTTGGGTCGACGGTTGGACTCAATGATCTTAGAGGTCTCTTCCAACCTTAATGATTCTAATGATTCTAATGATTATGAAACCATCCTTTAAAAAGAGCCAGGGCTGAGTATTGTGGAATCCTGGAAGCTGACAGACAGTACTGATATAATACTTAAACAGCATTACCAAAGTTCATAGGTCTCCCAGGTGGTAACGATGTATTTTTTTTATGTCCTCTGTTCTTGCTATAGTCCTGGTGCAGCTCAGCAGCAATGGGCAGGCTTGGTAGCAAAAGCTTTCTGCAGCATATCATCCCCACACAAGCCAGAGTCCTCCACTCCTCGTAGTGTGACCTAGGTCTGTGCTGCTGTTGCTCAGCACCATACAGCGGGAGGTGGCCTGGGGAATTGGTCCTAGCTGTTGGACCTCATAATTTAGAAGAGCAAAACTACTGGAAATGCTCGTGGGGTTTTTTTGTCATACTGTATATGTGGCTATTTGATTTGTCAGGTTTCCTTATATGTTTGGATACCCTAATTTTCCTAATGAGCCCTCGTGTGCAACTGCTTAGTAAATACCAGCCGTAATGCTTGTGACTTAGAAGCTTTGTTCAGTAGCAACAAAGGCAGAATAAATACGTAAGGCTTTGTGTATCTGGTTGCTTGGGCAAGTTGCCTTACTAAGCAAATGCAAAGATATTAAATTTCTATTGAGATGATTAAAAAAGAGCTTCTTCATGTTTTACCGCATGACTTGCTCTGTTTACGGTGCATTAGGTGTTTACTATAGTGATAGAAAAATGGCACCTTCTCCATCTCCCTCTCTTCTCCTTTGTAACAGATATTTCTTCAGAAGGACTTGCCGATCACCTGTGTCTCCAACAACATCTAACAAGATTTCATTTAAAAAAGAAAAATGTAATATGTATGCTTGCCTTTATTTTGTTAAGTTTTCATTTCTAAAGGTAACAGCTAGTGTCAGGTTTCTCACACTGCTCCTTCTATTTCGTGTTTTCAATTGAAACAGTGTGCTGTGTCAGCAAAACCCACAGCTCGCTGCCATGCTCTCTTTTGTGTGGCAGTCGTTTGACACATAAAACTAGCAGCTGCTCTTAAAGGACCCTGCAAATTAACTGTATTAAAGATACAAAACATGAAGGGGTTCTTTTTCATGACGGTGGGAAGCTTTCTTAACTACATTTAATTCGGGAGTAAACCTTTCCTGCCATAATTAAAAAGAGGAGTGAAATAGGAGCGTGTTTTACATACAACAGGATTGCTAACGCCAAGAAGATGGGATGAGATGGGATTAGAATAGCCCGTGGAGGGGTTATAGGCTCAGTTCTTCCAACAATTACCCTGACACCTGAGCTGTAGCTGTATGCACTTTTTGAGTGTAAGAGACAGTGTCCTCTGCCTGCTGTCACTGCAGATGTTTGTGTTGTGTTCAGCTCATATGCGTGAGTGTCACCAGTGTGAGCACCTTTCGGAAGAGTTTGATGATGCTGAAAAGAGTCTTGCATCCCTTGGGCCACTCCTGTTTTTCAGTGAAGTTACACAGGACCTGTGGGGCTGCATGATATATAAGCAGATACAATCTGTGCAATCACTAGATATGAAAGACTGAAATAGAGCCCAGCAATTAACACTTGAAAAACTATGTTGTTGGGGTTTTTTTTGGCCAAATTTTAGGCAAAACTGGAAAAGGTAACCTTCAACGATTCTGGTAATTTTGGGGTGGGAATTATGGTATTTATCTGAGGAGAAAGAAAAGACCCCAAAAGATGAGCCAGGTAGGATCTTTCTATTGGGATGATTTTTTAACAAAAGATGCAGCTTTTTGCACCCAATTTTTCTGTAAGGAAAATTCACCCTGGTTTAAGTCACTGCCATCCAATCTGTGCTTCGAAGACTGTTATCCGCCATGGAGGAGATTACAACAATCTGTGGGCAGTGAGGCAACAAAGCATAGCCAGAGGAGGGGAAGCAACCTGGAGATAATTCTCCAGAGGAGAAAAGGCAAACCCAGAGCATAAGTACCAGGCAGTCAAACTACCACTAGGAAGTTATGGCTGCCCATTCCCACTGCAAAAGCTTCCCACTGTGACAGCATCCAGTCTTCTCCTCTGCACTTAGATCTGAACCAAACTAACACAGATGATGAGAACTTCCTATACCCCAAAAAGGAAAAGAGCCACAGGCTCCTCAAAACTTACTAAGGACTTGACTATTGCCAATCTGTTTTATCCTGCAGATGCTCAGGTTTTGTTGCATCGGTGGGCAGTGGGGCAAAGCTTCAAAGCAGGTAAGCTGTGTCATGTTGCTAGAACCACAGATGTGTCCACTCACAAGTGGTAAATGGGCTCAAGGTAAGTGTCCTTCCTTGAGTAATTCCACATCAATGTGAAAGTTTTGATAAATATTACAGATTTTGAGTGAAAATGGAAGAATGCACAGAATTCATGACTATATTGTGCATTGTTTTTAGAAAGTGTCCCCTGCCCCAGCATTAAAGCCTGAGGAGGATGAAAACCTCATGCTGTGTTTCTTCAGGATTTTTAAAAAAGTTGAAAATCCATAATAATTTTTTAAAAATATGTATGATAATTAGTTTGTCCCTGTGCTACTGCTGTTCTCCTGGAGAAGATATTCTGTTGTTTCAGTTACTTTATGAGCTGGACCTATAATTTTGATAAATATTTACTGATCCAGTCTTTTATCAGAAACCAGAGAACTTGAGGGGTTTAGTTCCTCAGGCTCCCAGCAACCTCTCATTTTAACATGTATGAAACATTCATCTTTCATCAGGAGTGCATAAAGTAGTTCGTTCATTTGTAGTACAAATTTTTTGTCAACCTGACAGGTTTAATTTGGCTCTGTCATATAAATGATGCCAATCATACAGCATTCAACTGGAAAATGCCTACCAAAGGTCTGTTTCGTGAGTGGAGCTTGCAAGTATTGGGCAAAGCCAAAATGGTCTTATGAAAGAAGATACATTTGCAAAGGAAAGAGGAAAGATGGTAGTCCCCTCTTGAGATCCCAGCAAAACTTCTTTGCTGCTAGCACGAGCAGCACCAACCCAGGTAAGACAGGAGGAATATGTATGTCTAGGCAGATCCGAAAGGACTGACAACCTTTATCCACTGGAAATGGAAAGTAGTGGGATTTAGGGCTACGGTAACTTCCACGTGAAGGTCCAAGTGTAGCCCGAAAAAAAACTGTGAGAAGTTTCAGGGACCATCAACCAGGCCCCATTGGCCTGGAAGGCACTGAAGGTCTGGAACAAGAAGAAACCGGGTTAAACTGTAAATAGGGCCAGATCCTCTAAATCAGCAGAGCTCCATCGAATGTGTCAAGTGACCTGTTATCGTTAAGCAGGCTGAGGAGAGCTTGTGATTCAGTCTGAGTGTGATGTGCGTACAGGTGAGGGCCAGTGATGTGAAAATGACACGTTTGATCTGGACCCTGAAAATAACTACTTGTTTGTTTTCCACAAAGATCTGAAAGGATCCTGCCTTCCTATCCCAAACAGGCCTGCAAATGAGTATTTAAAGCTCAAACCGTCCCTGAAAACATCATTTCAGTTGTGTGTTGGGATATAAAAGTTGCAAATCCTGGCTGCTTTTTCTGGTTAAATACAGTGTAGTGATGTTTTTTCTGTTTCTCACTGATGGAATTGCAGAAGGAATGAACAATATGCAGTCTTGGCCTCATCCAGAAGCGACACAAATCAGCAGGAGTTTTTCCTATGTCTTCAGTGGCCTTTTATCTGGCCATTTGTACTGTTTGGCAAATGATATACAAATGAAATGATTCAGACAAATGAACACAGAATTAAAAGTTTAGATTGGCTTTGGTGCACTAATAGCTGAAGCAACCATGCAAATCGTGAACTAGATATTCGACTGGAATGTCAACATTTGAACAATTTGCAAATCTGAAAATGTTTGGTGAAAGCATTTGTGACTAGATTTGAATGATTTTTAATTCAATACTTTCACAGTCTGTCCACAGTGATCCAAGTAGAAATACAGGTGAAATTCATCAAATACATTGCTAGCTGCAGATTATTCTTACGGTAACTTTAAATGAGGCCAGCCACTGCCTAGTGTTTTTATTTAGTAAAAAAATTTATTTAGAAAAAAATGTAGGAGCCCTCCGGTGGTCAAAATACACCTCTCCAGCTAACTCATATTCCCTTTAATGCTAAGGAATTCAGCTGATAAAAAGCTTTATTCTAGTTAGTATATTAGTTGCAAGCTATTTTAAAGATATTTTTAAAATTATTAGCACTTCCGTCATCCTGCAACTATGGCTAAGCTAAGCCAATTGTTTTGAAAATTTCCACATCAAAATCAAGAAAAGCTATCAGCACCAAAACCAAATAAATTAAGCAAAGGTCTTAGGTAGAAAAAGAGGTTCCCTGAATTCCCAATGTTGTGTGCTACACGTCCTACCTGAGCACAAAGGGAGCCTAAAATAAGCAGAACAAACTCCAGGTTACATTCTCCATAGGCATATACGTCCCAGTGCAGTGAGGTCCTCATCCATGCCTGGATACCTCACATATTGCATAAAGCAAATAACTACTGATAACAGTACTTTGGCATATATTTGACACCGAAGCGAATGACTACCCCCGGGGCAGTGTGGTTATGAACTGGGACTCGGATGGTTCTCTGGGAATAAGTAAGTACTTAAGAATACATTTTTACACTTCTCCATTACTGAAGTGTTTTATAAGCCATAAAGAGAGAGAGGAAAAAATAGACCACAGCAAACTGTGTGTATCATGGCTATAAAACGAGACCCAGTAAAAAATGTTTTCCTATTTGTGGTAACAAAATGTAGTTACAGCCAGCTTGGTTTCCGAATTCAGAGCTCCCATGGTGAGGATTTATGGCAACACCATATTAGGGTTAGTACTTCCATTCTCACTGAAGCACTCCAGTAGCTAACACATGTGAGGTGACTAACTGGCACAGACCTTGCAGCCCAGAATCAGTATAAACCATCGTTTTGCTTAGCATTTGTGGGAAGAAGGGAAGAGGAAAAATTACGGCTTGGTGTCTTTGCTCTCCTGCTCATGCATGGCTGTGAGTACAAGGCTGATCCCCAGGGCGTGCTAATGCAGTGTCTTCTGGTGCTCGCTGGCACTGCACAGGCATAAGTCACCCCCAGTTTTGAAGTGCTTCTCCTTACTTCCTGCCTTTGACCATGGCTGGTCTGTTTGATGACCATCCCCTGGTTTGGGCGTTCCTGGAGCTGAGTCCTGACGTGTGCTCGTACCTTCGCCCTCCTCTCGCTGTCAGCAGAGTGTTTCAGCATGCGCAGACTGCTGGTTTATGGATCATTCTCAGTGTAGCTACTCACATGCTAGTTCATGGCCAGACCACTCAGCAACTTGTGCAATTAAATCTTCAATCTGAGTGTCCTTACACGTAGTGCAGAGTGTCTTCATAGCACAGCCTTGTAACCATTAAGAAGGATGCTAATGTGCACTATGTGTCCGATTTACCATACTGAAATCAGTGGAAAAGATCTTGGTTTTTACATTAGGGTCAGACTGGGTCTAACACAGCCTTGAGTATCTCTTCATTACTAGGAGATAATTGCAAGATGTAGTGTACTTCTGAAGGTAAATTAGTTCTCATTGCGTTTTTGTTTGCAGTTTGCTGGAATAAAATCACCAAGTACCCTCAGAAATGCTTTATCTACTCCTGAAATGCATTGCAACAAGCAATTAGGAATAAAAATATCTGAATCTTCTTTGGTTAAAGATTGCTGTTCACCCTACAGTTGCCAGATAGGTAGGATGCAGAAGCAGGTAAACTGTAGTGTTCAAAGTGCAACGTGCTGCCTACTTTTCTTTCCCTAAGAGAAGAGAGAGGGAAAGACCTACAAAAAATAAATGGGATTGCTAGATACAGCACTTATCAAAATGATAAGATAGCTATCTAAAAGCCCCACTTGAAAAGGCGTATTTTCCTTTCACTAAATATCCTGTCTTCATGTTGAGTAGATCAGCTTCCTGGGGAAGTTCACCTGGACTATATGAACTGAATGAACTAACTATAACAGTCAATGAAAACCAACTCTATAAGTTTATTAAACAAAGGGAAATTCATGGTATAGCTAATATAGCACTCTGAAATGTCATTGTCAATCCAACATTACATTCTTGCCTAATGCAGGCAGGAGACTGCTGTGGTTTGTCCTAATGAAGTGCTACTCCTATCGCTAAATGTACAGTTTGTCTTACTGGTGTCTGGCATTAAAGAAGACAGAAAACCGCTACATGCTCAAACTGTTGCTGTTTTCCCAAGCCAGACCACAATCTGGGCTAATGCTGCTCCCAGTGCTGACCACCCGCGACTCCTGCTTTCCTGGAAAGGAGCACTGAGCCTGTCAATTTGTAGGACTGAGCTCTCAGGAGGAACAGAAATTACCTTTGATGAAGGCAATTCCTCAGCCCTCAAGAGGACAGGCAGGGAGGTGTTACATGCTGTCCTTAACTGTGAAGGCACTTCAGCTCCCTGGGTGAGGTCTCCACTCATATTCCTTTCATTGTAGAAACTAAGAGGGGAAATGGGGATAAAAGGAAAAGTAAAATGATTTTTTAAATTCTTAGCATTTTTACAAGTGTTGCTGAAAATTCACAAGTTCCCTGATTGATCCATATATATTTAGTTAAATGTGCTTCCTTTACAATTGGGGTTAGTCTGTATTGTATAAATGACTAATCCACTACCATTGAACACAAATATAGTGAGTGCTGTCTAACCTGGTAGCAGCAGGAAACCAGCTGTAAGCCAGTCTTCAGTGATAAAACCATTGAAAAAAATGAAAGAAAAAATTTGTGACTAGACCTATCAGAAAGAAAATTGTGAGTGTGTCGTTGTTTTGAAACAAAACAACAAATGCATTGACTGTTCTCAAAAAAGCTCCCAGGCAATAGCAGTTGTTCTCTATCTCCAGCATTAAAGGCCAGCTCACGTCAAGCTCTCAGAAACCCACAGAGAGGAGCATTGAAATGTACTGAGTTCTCAGCTTGGTGTGCTAAGCAAGCATGGGTAAATCATTTCACCTCTCTGTGTTTTGGCTCACCGCAGATCTCCCCTGTTTTGACCCTAAGTCCTCAGAGCAAGGGCCACCTCTCTTTGATGTGCCCACCACTACCAGGTCCTCAGACCAATTTGCTCTTAATACTTTAATGTAGATAAACAGTGTTGATGCCTCAAGAGTTATAAGCTCTTGGCTGGCTTTTCCCCACTTGGGAAAGTTGCTGTCACTGCTTCCCTACTGATGTTTACTGACAGTAAGTCCAGAGGTACTGCAGATCTACTTCTGCCGCCGTTCAGCCAACACTGAGCTGCTCTATCCCTCCTTTGTCCTGAGCCTGAAGGAGAACAGGGAGCTCCGGCTTCTCCTGCGTAACACCTCTGTGGGGTTTGGTCCAGCAAGCGTCCTCAAAGCTTGTCCAACACAACCAGCAGGACTGAGCCAAAATGCAGTTCTGGCTGCATTTCCTAAAAAAGCCTACCAGCAGCAAGGATGGAAAGAGCTGTGTCACAGAGGGAGCAGCACTCTCAGGGTCAGTTCCTGCCTTTGCCTGAGGGGATTCAACCCCACATCCTCCATGACAGGGTCCTGCGTTGCAGCCACTGGCCCTTATAACCCACCTGCTGAAGCTGTACCTCTGTGCAAAACAGAAATAAAAATGTACTGGGCAAAAAAGAGAGAAAAGGAAGAGTGTGAGTGTGTTGTTCAACACTGAGGAGGAAGGAGATGTAAGTCTGGTTGCTGCCGTTGGTCATTTTATCAACAGTTGATACAGGTACAATATACAAACAATCCTGGGACTCTACCAGGGCTATTTTTCATAGCGGTAGCAAATTGCTTGTGTTGGAATTGCATGACAAATGGCCACAGAGCTCATCTGGAGGGAATGCACAGTGGCTCTGGGGTGATAGCTCTTGAATATAAACTCCTGCTCCTTTCCCACTTCTGACTGTGAAAATTAATTACCTGAATGACTTCATACTGAACAAGAGCTGAATTTTTCAATTGTATGGGAAAAGACATCAGAAACAACTTGTTTTCTGGACTGTATTTTTTTCCTTTCCAAAACAAAAAATAATTTTCATGTGATCCTATAAAAGTCTGCCCGTGACCTGTTCACAGTATTTTAACACTGGACATATTCCCTTCAGCAAGTGCTGTACTATTCGACATAATATTGAATTATTATAAATTCAAAGTCAGTTTCAATGTTAAATAGTTAATGGAATTATGGCAGTGGCATTTTCCCTCTCTGAGGAGATATTTGAATGGTTAACATAAGATGTTTGGATTAAGAAGAATCTGCAGTAAAAAGGCTAGCAGCTGTGACATCACAGACAAATAATTGCATGTCCTGAGTTCAATATTAAGGATGTATACAGCAAAAAAAGCAGTATTTGAAGGCTCGGTCTCTCAGTAACGATGCAGGTGTACCCACAAATACAGCATGTTTGGGACCAGCCCTGCAAGGTTAGCAACGAGGGCAGAATTGCTGGAGTCATGGTACTTTGCTGCTTAGTTAAAATGGTGAAGGAACAAGGAAAGCAAGGACAGTCCTGGAGCAGGATGGCTCTGTGCAGGGTCTATGGGTTGCTGAGTAGGCATCTGTGAGGAACACTTCCTCAGCCCCTAACAAGCCTTTCCACTTGTGGTGAGTCTTATGGTTTCTTTCAAAGTGGTGAAGCAGTTCCTACCCCTCAACTGCAGTGAAAGACCCTGAAAATTTTAGAGAGCCACCAGTCAAATCTTTTTGCATCTGTTCAGCTGCTTTTGAACATTTATGCCTTAGTCAAGTGAAGATCTTGTATGTGCATTTCCTATCCCTAGTATCTCCTACTACACCCAAACACATAGAGCTGCTTTGTTGTCCACCTGCATGCAGCAGGGCTGAGTACCACCCAGCTTTGCTTCAGTCCATAACCAGCCCCAGGCTCTAGAGGGAACCAGACCTGTGCTGCTTTGGCAGGTAATGCAGGAGAGGAAGCAAAGGAGAGTGGCAACCCTGTGCCTGTAGCTCATGATCTGCAAAATGTCACTGAAAAAAACATTTAATAACCAAATATGAGTGCTATTGCCAGAAGCAGTCTTCAGTCTTCACCCTCTCCTGCAGAGTTGCCCACCGCTGTCTGAACTTTTTTTCCTTATGTCATTTTTACTGAACTACATTTAAAGCCCTCTGCTAAAAGTCCTCAAATTCAGATACAGGTGGTGGTGGTGGTGGGGAATAAATTGTATTGACCCTTTTGAAGTGTATTAAAATTAGCTGCAGAAAGGAATCAACATGTTTAGAGTTTCTCCATAAATAAATTAGTAAGCCTTGAGTAAGCACTGCTCAGGTATGTTAGACATTTGAAGCTGACTTACTAAAGGAAGAATCCTGCATAACAACTGTGATGTATATTGGATGGTTGCTCTTTCCTTGGAGAGAAGCAGGAGACTGAGCAGTGGATAAAGGACACTGAAGCTAAAGAAGAATAAAAAAGTCAGAATCTGGTGTGCATGGGTAAGAACAGACACTCCCTACCCCCATCACTACCTCATGCCTGTCCTGCATGGGGGAATGTGCTCCACATGCACTCAGAGATGCTCTGATGACAGCACAGGTAGGGTCCTGGATGGGGATTGCCTCCGCAGACCAGGGGGCTGCACTGAGACCTGCCAGCTGTTAAACTGCCCTCTTCAAGGAATGATATAGCCATTATTTTTGTTAATTGCCTAGTGTTTTCCTTTTGTTTTGCTGAAGTTTTACAGTGAATTAGGCCACAAAAGAAACATTTAGCCGTGTAACAGTATAATACGTTGTTGTAAGGATGGGGGCAGAAATAAGAGCATGACAGCTTCCTCTGTGTAGTATCATGTATTTTTTAATGTGAACCTGTTCAAATTACTCTTTTCGAACCGACTGCTTAGCAGGGGCTGTCTAGGTAGGAAATGTGATCCTGTTTGTCACAGGGTCTGTCAATGTGTGAATGGAACTGCTAAATTGATTTACAGTGTTTTAGCACAGCTACTCCTGGATATGCAAGGGTAAAGTTACAGAACAATTAGTGTGAAGACATCAGTGGTATTTTATTTATGAAAGGTCTGTTCACGTTCTGTAATTAGGTCGATCTAACCACAATTATTTACGAACTGTAGTTGGCAAAAACTATTCTCAAAACATTAATTACAATAGACAGTGACCAAAGAAATCCTGATCTGTAAATGTTTTGCAGCTAAAACAGTGTAACTTATATAGATGCTTTCATTAAGAAGTTTTTATATCCTCCTTACTTCTTGCACAGGACATGGTCAGAGAACACATATAGAGGAGATGATGCTTTTCATACCAGATGCAGAAGTGGAACGTGTGCATGGTCTTAGCCCTGAACAGGCTTAAAGCCTCACTTAAGATGGTTTAAGTTAACCCTTTTTCCTTTGCTTTGCCATGGAGCAAGGGGGTGTACATGTACTTCCAGCAAACATGCCGCTTGTGTTATCTCGATCTTTACAGATAAAGTCTTTACACCTTCTTCCTGATTCTTTGGGAAGTTTTGCCTGACTGAAGACCAAGCAGTCAACTGTGACCTGAACATGAGCTTTTCTAAGGTGCCCCAGCAGCAGACCAAGATGCAGATTATCATTTGTTCCCTTGAGATCCCTTGAGAGTTCCACATTCAGAAGTAAAGCGCTTTCAGTTCCTTGCATTTTTACCTGAATAAAGTGCTTATTTTGCAGATGATGCTACTTGCTGCTGTTTATCAATATGGTATTTAATTAATTTTTAGATTTTTCAGAGTTGCAAGTGAGCATAGGTATCTGTCCTCAACAGCTTGTACTGTGGGGAGGTAAAGACCCTTTCTCTCAGTCTCAGGTTTTTTAAAGGCAAAAAGGTTCTGTGTAGGAGCCAAGACCCTTAACTGTAATATTTTCATTGTCTTTGGCAGTAGCAGGGCAAAACATACAGTGAAAGCAGATCAAACTTGGGGAAGAGAGCTAATGGAAGTAAGGTGACTGAAGTGATGTTGCCTGCAGGCTTGTGTTTTGTTTGAGGGATGTCATCATCTCATGCTTGGCTCAGGTCTGAACCTAAATTTGTGCTGTAGCTTGTTGTCCATCTATCCAGCTACCCACCGCCGCAGCCAGGCTGTTGTGTCCCATAGCTTGGATTTGATAGCTTTGTGAGAGGGAGATTCCGAGGCAAACCTACCCAAGCAGCTTGGCCCCCATCACTGGGGACGAAGCCACAGTGAGTCACACACAAATTTATACCAAGTGATGGCAACTGGCAGGAATACCTTCTAAAATCAGCTTTCTATCGTGTGAGTGGAAGTGCCCCTTACTGCAAATTCAGGCAGATTGCCTTGAAGTGGCTTGCACAGCGTCGTTTGCCTTTGCAGTGTCTGGGGAGAGAAGTTTTCATGAAGCCTTGCAGGCAACACGCACTTGGTCCTTGCTTGGGAGACTTGTTGGGGCAGTCTAGGCTAAACTTGCACGGTGTCCATCACCTTTGTTAGAGAAACTCTTGCTAACATGCAAAAAACTGGCAGAGAAAGCATCCAGATGAAAGTTCTTTTTTGGTACGGTTTCCTTTTGCTTTCTCAGGTATATAAAAAAGAAAACAAAAGAAAAAATAGGCCTCTTAGAAGGCCTTTTAAATGTTAGAAATGGTTTAAAAAAAATCAATAATTCCATTGATCTTCAAGTCTTCTAACGCTGTTATTGTCAAAAAAGTTTTTACAAATATATTAATGACAAGAAGAGAGCCAAGGAGAATCTCCATCCTTTATTGGATGCGGGGGGGAACA
>NW_008796213.1:6094488-6164275 GCF_000699145.1 Aptenodytes forsteri | reverse complement strand
TGGTGGAGTCCCCATCCCTGGAGGTATTTAAAAGACGTGTAGATGAGGCGCTTAGGGACATGGTTTAGTGGGCATGGTGGTGTTGGGTTGCTGGTTGGACTCGATGATCTTAGAGGTCCTTTCCAACCTCAATGATTCTATGATTCTATGATTCTATTTCTTCAGGTATCTTTGAATGGAATAATATGGAAAACAAAGGCCAGTATGGTAAAATAAGAGGTTGGTGACTTGTGCTGATAAACTTGTTAATATTTAGAATATGATAAAAATCTCTTGGCCCTTGTTCAGTCTCATTTATCGTAACACTTTCTGACAGGTTTGCATGAAACTGAATCCACAGTGGAGAACTGAGACACTCGCTTTACTGGACAATTGTCTAAGACTTGGGATGGTACAGGTAAGCTGAGGATTGTTTCCTTAAGGCCTTCTTAACTTTTATGTTTACATTCTCATTAAAGTGCACCAGCCTGTACATCTAATAATAAACACTACTGATTCCCTTGATAAACTGCTGGTTTATCCCCCAGTTTCTAGTCCCTTTTCTTATCTGATCTCTGCTCATACATGGTGTTTTTTTTCCTCTGATCTCTCAGTTTGCCCTTATTACACATCTCAGGGGTTGCTGAATGAAGGCTGGTCTCAAATAGCACTTGCTTTTGCAGGTTTGATTGCTTCATCTGAGGATCTAAAACCTCTTGGCTGGTTTGTAATTCAATGATTGGTTTTTTTTCTCCAATATTACATGCATTTGTGTATGTTCTTTCTCTGGCCTTAAGTATAGTGATATATTTATATAGATTGTGTATTTCATAAACACTACAATTGGCAAATTTGGATGAATCTTATAAGATACTATATATGGATTTGTGTATCTGTGTGTATTATCACAATTTGCAGATCACTCCAATATTTCTGAAAGTTCACGGTGTGTGAGTTTTATTTTTCTGTCAGTGAAAAGAGACCCATGAATAGCTGCTGACGTATGAGCCTTCATATCACTACGTTATTACTACTGGTGAAAACCCCAAAACAAAGATCTAAAATAAAAAGCAACTGGAAACTTTACTAAGCTGTCAAGTATATCAGATACTGCCAACAACTTCTCGTCCTAGCAGTTTTTGTCTGGGCAATTTCCCACAGAAATTTGAATGAGAAGGATACATGGAGATAGCAGGCAGGAGTGGTTTGGTGCAGAGGAGGGTAGTGATTTGATAATTCAGGTTGGGACTGTCACTTCCTACATCAAGTAAATGTGGGAAGCCAAATGCAATGTTTGTCAGAGACGTGGACAAATAGGGGCCAGGTCAGGTATTGCTGGCGGTGCTTGGAGGATGGGAAGCAATGGCAGGTAAGAGAAAAAAAAACAGTCAGGACTGGTAAAGTCACTTTGAAACTGATGACACAAACCTTGAACTTTATGTGGAAAGATAAGATGGAGCAACAGGGTAAAAAGATGGTCTTAGCTGCTGTGAGGATCATATGAAAACTTCCTGGCCCTGGCCTTGCTAATGAATAAGGTCATGTAAGTTGGTGCAATTTCAATGTCAAGGAACTTTAAACAAAATTCGTCTCCTCTTCTGTCCATTTTTATTTTCTTATGGCCTATTACGTGTAAATCACATCAAATACTCTCCACTGTGCATGGGCTGGGTAGATGCAATCTTGATTTAAGAAAGCTTACCTGAGTCTAGAGAAGTCTACATTGCTTTAAGAGATCTGATCCTTACACGTCCCTTTGGAATTAGTCCAGTGTCCAATAATTCCCCTCTTTAATTCTGATCCATACATTTGCATGTTTGCTGAGCAATTTTATATCATTTTTCTACTGAAAATATTTCCGTAACTGTCAAGCTGCGCAAACTGTTTCTGAATCCAGCACAACTGCTGTGCAAATGAGAGCAGAACTCAGACTCTTAGGCAAATATCTGAGGCTTAATTATTATCCTGATCTAATGAAGGTTACTGTGAATCTGATTATAATAATACTGAATTACTGGAATAGTACCTCTGAAAACATATGTTAACAATGCAGGTCCACGGTCACTGTCTCCTATTGTATCCCAGTTTTTTATGCTGAGACTGACAATGTGATTGTAAGACTATGTGGGTATAGTTTTCGTTGTGATTAAACAAACTCTTGCTGGATCTTTTTGACATTCAGCTGTTACTGAAGATGTTAAAGCAAAAGTAAATGTACTAATCATTGGTAACAAAGCAGCCTAATCCACGCTGACCTACAATTTGTTTAGGATCCTTTGGAGCAACAAAGAGATTAAAGTATATAAAAAAGAAGAGGTAAACAGTGGGTCAGAGATTAGAAGTGAAAAAGGAAAAGGCTGGCTTCCCCCAGACCACACACTGATAGTGGACCTTTGGTCAGTGATTGTTAGAAAATGTTTCATGTTTTATTTTCCCCCAGAACCTTAGAAACAGAAGGTTTGATTGGCACTTGTCATGGCTGATAGAGAGACGAAGATGCTTTGGTAAAAAGGAGAGGGAGGCAGCCGTGTCAAAAGCAAAAGTAGTCAAAGGATGATTCCTCCTTTCTGTGGTTTTGTCTCTTTCTAAATTATTCAAATCTGGGTGGCATCTTAGGATAACTGGCATTTTGACACAGCTTAAAGGATTGTCTCACTAACTCCATTGAACTAAGGCTGCCATCCTTTTTAAAAAAAATTATAAAGAGGCAGATCTTCTATAATCTGATATGTATACAAACCAAAGGCAGCTTGATGCAGGCGTCTTAAATAATTTGGAGGGTGGGGGCAGCAATTTTATCCATTTTGTGACTGATTGTCTTCTGCATCCATCTGCAAGAATGATACTTATTGGTTTAAAAAAGCCTTTATTTGATTTTCTTTAGAATATCCATAGTTGTTTGCAATGCATCTGGTGGTTATAAATCCAAGGCAGGTCAGCTGGATTAGAATCAACAAACATAGGGAATTTTCTCAGTCGAAAGAAGGTACCTCACCAACGAGGAATCTCCTCTATTGATAGTCCTCCTGATTATGGATTTTTCCTTTAGGGGTAATTTTCTTTCTTTCTTTCTTTTCAGAAAGGGACAGTGTCCCTCCTTAGCGCTTTGTCTGAACCACGCTGGCTGGTGTAAATGGGCTCCCCAGGGTTAGGAGCTCCTCTGTCATTCTAAGCTGCCATTTTTTGCTTTGGTGTCCTCTTCACTTATCCATAACCAAAGCCAAATCCTGCTTGCTTTATTCACAGGAATCACCCACTGAAATAAATAATTGCATAAATTTAGCAGGATTAGATGTCTAGTGGCATTCTGTGCTTAACTTATTAAAATCATTCAGCAAAGCCCATGCTTCCCACACAGCTACAACCACCCCAATTGGCTGCAGTTAGCAGGAAAAATAGCATCTTGGTCCTTGTATTGATGTATTTGATTTGAGCTCCTAGTAAGCAAACCATGGGCCTTCATTGTCTGGCTCAGTTTTTTAATGCCTAGTGAAGAAAGTCTTTGGTTTTCTGAAAGGGCCAGCTACACTGGGCATACCCCCGTATGTAGGGTGCCCAGGGGGTTTCAGAGGTCCTTCATCCCCACCCAACAATGGCTGGCAAGCTAAAGGCTTCCTAATGGACAGATTAAAGTGTCAAATAAAACTAACTGCTCAAGCAAAGCTTTCAATGACTGAACTCTAGACAGATTTAGCTGATTTTTATTCCTAGCAGCCAGTTTAGCCCATAAGATGAATCTTCCAGACTTTTATGAACAGGGCATGCACATTCATTATTCCAATAACACAGACTGAAGTAGTTGTGCAAAGTTTCTGAGGACACAGGTGAAATGACAGTACTCCCAACACTGGGAACGTGAGGTAAGCACCTTTTTACTTGGCAACAGAAGTAGGAACACTTGGTGCTTGTTCACCAGGGAAGGGCCAGAAGAGATGCACACCTAGTCTCTAATATTTTGTTTTCTGATTGGAACAATTCTTACTATTCATACCTTTATGTATGATTTACCATTTGTCATCTAGCATTATAAGAACGAGTTGAAGATTCACATGAAAAGAAAGATAGCTTTTGCACTGTAGGTGGGATTTCTGAACTCTGCAAAAGGCCTGCATGAGACCCTTCATGTGGGCTTGGGTAGACCTCCCAACATGGATTACAGAAACCCCCAAGATGGAAAGCAGCGATAGGAAGAAGAGGAGGAGAAAGCACGAGTCTTTCACGTTAATTCAAAACTCAGGAAGGCTCAGATCCCCCTTGCCAAGGTACTGAAGATATGACCATCTCCAGCTTCCAAGATGGTGAGTTTTTATGTCTAAACTTATGTTTGATTCCAGAGACCAAATGGGAAGAGGGTAGCTGCACCATTAGAAACAAAGCCCTGCCCCCACTGTTTTCTATTATGTTGCCATACTTCAGACACGATCGTGATTATCAAATAACCCTTAATCAGCAGCAATATGCTCCTGAAGATTATGTCCTCTGTAAAGTGATATCTTTCACGATAGCCGAAGAGAGACAGGGGGTTTATTTTCAAAACTACATAATACACTCAAAACCCGAGCAAGCCTTCCTTTTACACAATTGAAGCAATTTGTGTGTATGAAATAATTGAATTGTCATGTGCTATCACCCAGAAGAAATTCTGAATCCGCACCAGTGACATGCATGAAAGTAAACAATTTTTTGCATCTGCAGTTCAAGCAGCTTTGCTATATAAACCTGACCCAAAGAGTTTTCAAATGCTCTGTTTCATCTGATTAGAAGTAAAAACAACCTTGCTGATGTCACCGTGTGATTGGCAAATAAGACTTGCATCCTGTAATGTATAAGCCATCACAGGCTCCAGTATTAGGTCCCAGATTTAAATTAGACAGCAACAAATAAAGCAAAATGCTGACCCACCAGAATATCCTAAACTGGAATTATTTGTCCAGATTGCTGAAATCAGTGGCCTTAAAGTGCTGACTGTATGATCTGTATTTCCCTCAAACTGTGAAATTAGGTTCCTTTTATGGATCCATCACGGTAGTATTGAGCCATTAGATACATCATACTACACTTGTCAGCCAGCCTTCCCTGTTCATCGGGACAGCATATTAAGCAGACAATAATAGTACCCTTCAGGATGATTAGGTTGTCACGTTTTCTGGTCGAATAATGTACTTTGCTCCTGTATCCCACAGGCAGCAGAGGGCTTCTTTGAAACCAAGGTCCTTCGTGCTCCACTTGCAGAGGGTTGTGCCAGGAACATTTCTTCCTCCTCTGTCATTGAGTTTCCATCTCCGATTCTCCCAGTGTGGTACCTATGAAAGTCAGCAAAGATGCCAGGTCTTCAGCCAGCCACGCTTCATCCTGTGGTGCCAGTTCCTGGAAAGAGGCTGAAATGTGCTGGCAGACTGCAGAGTCACAACGCAGAGTGAAAAGAGAGTTGTTCAAACAACGTCTAATGGACTTAATCCCCACTTCCTGCCCTTTCAGGATAACAACCAAGTTTGAAAGGCAGTGCAAACTAATACACAACTCCTAGGAACAGTTTGAAAAAGTTAAAACATCCATCAGACTGAAACTGGTGGCAAATAAAAGTCTCTCAAGAGGCTAGAAAGGTGAAAGACAAATTTCTTTTGTGAGTGTTTCAATCTACCCAGCGACCTGCAGCCTGGCCATGGCCAGGCGTGAAAAACGCAGCCTGCCCAGAGCAGTCCCTGCCCTCCTAGCCTTGTCAGCCCGATTTCCTTGCTGCATATGCCAAGGCCTGGGCGGCTCTGGAGCTGTTTTGGTGCCATGCAGGGAAAATTGAATCTGGGTCTTGTAGTTGTTAAATTTAACTTAAGTGGGGCCAAACTCGCATCCAACTGTGTTTCCTGTTTAGAGTCAACAAGTCAGTGGCCAGTTTCAGGTGTATCATCCTTATGTTTACCTCTTCCAGTAGTTGCTCCCTTTATTTGGTTGTATCTGTACAAGAAAAAAACCACAACCCCAAACCCCACTGAGATGTGTTCCCTGTTGCTTCTCAGGAAACTCCCTCCCAAGGTGGTGGATGAGTGATATGGTATCACTGACTTTAGGCCTCCTCCAGCTGTGTCAGAAGTACCATGGCTGTGGTGCAAAGTCATGATCTGTTTTAATGGGTCAATTTTGTACTTGCCAGTTTTATGTCATGTAAGGTGATGATCACCTGGGCCACTTTTTTTCCTGTATCAGGTCTTTTTTATCCTCTTTCAGGTGGCATTAAGCCATCATGGCGACATAAGTGTCTCATAACTCCATGTTGTACCTTTCTGGCTGCCTTGACAGAAATACAGCTGTGTGTTCATGCCTGGTTTGAATCCCATTTGTAGAGCTGGGGACCTGCTACAACATGTTCTGCTGTTAATGATCATAGCAGTGTCATGTAAGCCTTACGAGGTGTCAGCACCAATTCAAGCTTTTCTACTACCACAGGGATACACATGTGTGCAAACGAGCCATGGGGTTTCTTGCCCCGTTGTCAGCCATGCGCATCGTGCCAGTGCTCCCTTTCTGGGCTGGGGCATCCTCCTCCTCCGAATCGCTGCTGACAGCTCATAAGAGTGCAAGAGGTGGCCCCGCAGCCACTTTTCCCATCTACGCTTGCTGTCAGCAAGATTCACGCTGAAAATGCCAACAAAGCAAATTACATGCTATTGTACAATCATCCTACAATCATTTCTGTAGAAAATGTGCCTTTAATAAGTGCATTGTGAGAAGTTCCCTTCTCTTTTGTGTTTAGCATAATGAACCTTCAGACAGCATTTTAAAGAAAGCATAGCAGTCACTAAACTCCTATTTCTGTGTTTATTTATCCAGCAATTTACATTAAGTGACAAGTATAATTAGCTTTTCTGGATAAACAGTAAGCAAACTGGGAGTATTTTAAAAACATAATAGGGCATCCTACAGTGGTTATCTTTTTTTAATACTTTATTCAGAAAAGATATTCCCAGATGCCACAGATTCTCCTGTTTGGCATTGCTCAATGGCTGGTGTTTCAAGACCCTTGCTGAGCCTTGTCTGCAGGCTGCCCTCAGGAGTCATTAAGGGGCCTTATCTAGCAGAGGATTTAGAAGTGTGCTGCTAGATAGTTTGCCCAAATTAACACTTTCTAACGGGTTAATCAAACTGGGCCTTGACTCAGTCACGTCATGAGGAGGCTTAACGAGGTGGAACAAAGGCCAGAAAAAGCCCCAGCCAGGACTATGCACAAACCACCACAGCAGAGGTGCGAATACCAAGGAAGGGCTTGATGCTGGTGTTCTGAGGTGTGCATAGACAGCACAGTGCAGCTCCTGGCTACAAGGGCCCAATGAACTGGTGCTCCTGGGCCTTTCTGTCTAATCCTGGGGAGTAAACCTCAGATGTTGAGCTGGTGTCTGGGATCATGGCACGCACTGCTCAGAGGAAAGAGGGACCGATGGGCTTTGTCCCTGCTCAGGTTGTTATAGAACATTTTTGTAATGATGTGCCTTTATTTTCACAAAGATGATCATATGAATCCAGAACTGGCTCATTGTAGTTTCTATGTGCTGTTCTGAGCTCCTAGATGTGAGTCAGATTGTATTTGTCCTCTCACCCCTGACACATTTCCCTCGTCCTGGTAAAGCCCAGTCCTGGAAACCAGAGGTTCCCCTGTGATCTTCAGAGCAATCTGCCCAGGAGCGTCCATCCCTTGAGACCATGCGTAGCCTCTGCACTGCTGTTCCTGCCCAGGGGCACATAGAGGGAGCTCAGCAGAGTGGAGACCTCATTTGCCCATGAAACTGTAAGTTGGAAGTGACTCTTTATAGGCTGTCTCTTTAGTCAGCAGAGGCACATAATTTCTGCTAGCTGTCCGGAAAAGCCTACTTCTCTCCATTGACTACAGAGGGAGCCTGATGTGGCCTAATTTAGGCTACCTACTAACATTAGCTAGTAAGCAGCGTTTTCCTCCTTCAGTGGTCTGCAAAGAAGCTCTTACAAAGCCCTCTGGGCTGGCCTCTCAGGAGCTGTTAGCTACTGCTCTGCTCTGGCAGGGATGCCCATTGGAGCTGTGTGCCCTCTCCGGTAGAGTGACAGCACGAACGCCACAGCTTTGCAGGCTTGTAACAAGACAGTGGCAGTTCCTTTCACCAGAATAATAGTAAGGGGAAGTAGGAGGGAGAAACTGTGTTTATGCATCAGGCCTTTCCTCTTTCACACCTCCGTAGTGAACAGTTGGATGTTGCTGATTTTTGGAACAAACAAAATTCAGCAAACACCATCTGCTTCTGACAAAATGAGCAACACTCGCTAAAACAGGAACAACAATATACATAAAATACCTCTGAAAGAACAACAGGCCCCATAAAAATATAACAAAGGCTGAGTTTTTGTTCGATGCCAAAAATATGGATAGAAAGAAGTGTTTGTGTTAAATCTAAAATAGAGCTGTACCTAACAGAATCCTAAAATAAACCACAAAATGACTTTGATTTTTTTCTGCATGAAGTCAAAGTCAGAAATTTAGCAACTGCTTATTAATCTGTCTCATCACAAGGCATCTGGGACACCACACAGAAGTTGCAACAGCAGTTTGAGTGCATCTTGACTCCTGTGGTGTCATGAGCCTGGTTTTCCCTTTAATAAAACCAAAAGCAGTTCATTCTGACGGCCAAATTCCAAGTTGTCATCTCAGATGTTGTCACTTGTTCAGCTTTGTCTTTCTGGAAATGATGCAAGCCGGCGAATGCCCAGTCCTAATCCTTGCCCTAGTGAAACAATTCCCTAAATGAAGACCCTTGGAGCAGCTTTATAACTTTACGCTGGGAGGGTGCCTGGATGCTTTGCTGCTTCTCAGAGTATGTCTGATATAATCATCACTCAGTGTTACAAAGAGAGACTCTTCAGTGATTATGTAGTTAAGAGCATTGCTCTGCTGACATTGCATGACATGGGTCTTCTCTGGTCCCCTCTTAAGTGGACTGTGAAGAGGGAATTGGACAGCTTTTCTGTGACATTGGCATCAATATCACATCAATGTTATGTGGACACTGCTCACTTCCAAGGGCTGCCTCTGTGAGCATGTCATCACCTGAACTCTCAGCCACATAAAAGACCCTTAATGTGCCCTCAGACTACTCCAGGCCTCTATCCCTGGACCAGCCAGGTAACAAGCTGCTCATGCAGGTTCTGGTTTTGGAAGACCATGGCAAATTTGTAATGCCATCTACAGATGGTGTACATCATCCATATGGAAAAAAGGGCATGGGACTCCTCTTGGGAACAGGAGGCAACCCAGGCCACGGGCTCCTAGGATCTCAGTGACGGGGCTAACCACAGCAGGATCGTGTTCATGGAAAACTGCACAACCTGTGGAGCAATGTGGGTGGAGGTGACCTGGCCATGTTGTAGGCATTTTAGCCAACTTGGGCAGCTCCAGATGGAAGCAATGCTTGCTGAGTAGGTGTGCTGAATAGTGCAATAAGAAAGAGATACCATCCTTGTAGCCCTGCCTTTCATACCATCTGGGTACCGGCAGGACACTTAGAGATGGCACTTGAGTCTGTTCAGTGTACATGGTCAGGAAATCAGGCCTTGAGAGCATTTCCAGGGACTTTGTTTCCAGCCAGAAGTAATGTAACAAATCTAGGCCTCATTCATATTCTCCGATTTATTAATGTGAAATTGTACTAGAGCTGTTGGCCATGGTATTGAGCTGGAAGTTCATGTTCAGTGGACTATTCATTATGACCCTTGGATCTTTCTATTAGGAAGTCTTTACATCTGGTCACTTCAAAGCTCATATTGCTTTCCTGTTTTCAGCTAGCTAAACCATCCAGATTACTCTGGATCAGCAACAAAGATGCTTAATAATTTATCATTCTCCTGAGCAACTGGGCCTCTGTGGTCTTCTTTAGTGACAAGTTTTTCTTGTGCATCATTGACAAAGATGTTAAATAGGAGCAGGCCACGATACAGCTCAATAAATGTTCTTCATTTGTAATTACCTTTTTAGACCCTTCAGCCAGTTTTTAACCCACTGAATAGGTAGCATGATAGTTTTCTGTCATTGTGGTGTCTTAATCAAAATTTCATGTGATACCAAGTGAAATACACGGTAGAAGTCCTAAGTCTATTACCTATATCAACCAAACCAGTAATCTTGTCCAAAAAAGAAATCAAGTTACTTTGACAAGATCTATTTTCATAAACCTGTGTTGACTGGCATTAATTATATTTCCCTCCTTCCATTCTTTATTAATCAAATCCCTTATCAGCTGCTGCACTGTTTTGCCTGGGTTTGATGTCAAGCTGACAGGTCTATAATTACCTGGGTCGTGCCATTTACCCTTTTTAAACAGTGGCACAATATTAGCTTTCTTCCCAGCTCTGGCACTTCCTTGGTGTTCGGTTAGTGAGGAGCCAAAGAACAGCTCCAATTTCTGTTAAAACTCTTGGAAACAATTTTCCAGGTTGGCTGATGTCTAACTTTTCTGTTTTCTTTTTAATATCCTTATAAGCTGCTATTACAATGGAAGGCACTTCATGATCATCCTATGATTTCATTACATCTGTGAGCCCAGTATAGCGGTTTGGTGGTTTTTTAATTACACCAAAGGGCTATATATTGAGCACTTCTGCTTTTTCTTTATTGCTGTTATTGGCATTTATATCCCTTCTTCTTACTGTCAGTAGACTAATGCCATTGTTAGGATTCCTTTTGTTTCTGATGTAATTTAAATCTTCTATTGTGCTCATTTACCTCAAAGCACTTTATGAGCTTTAGGTGAGCAGACTTCGAAAATTACCCACAATTTGACTAAGGGGCTCAGCCCCATGGGATTCAGCAAATTTCCCAGGGTCCTTCACAGCACACCTAGATGTTGCCGCCATGCCTAATGCGATACTGTGTGACTCACCCAAAAGAGCCTGGGCAGTCAGGTCTTTGGAGGCTCAGCCCATGCTGGCTTCATGGTGCATCCTTTCCTGGGGGGAAACAGTGATAGTGGTGGGGTTGGTGGATTGTACTGCTTACTAACTGACCCAAGGACCAAATTGGTCTTTCCATGCAGCCCCTTCAGGATACCCCTTAGAAATGTATTCATGACCTTCAGAAAAAAAGATAGAGAAGGAAGGTGTGAGTATACAATAATGGGGTGGAGGAAACTCTCAAATATTAAAAAGGGGGCAAGTGGTGCGGGTGGCAGATATGGGAAAACATGGCATACATCTCTGCTCACATTCCTCCCATTTTGTTGAGGAACATTTTGGTTTTGCTGCGTTTGAACATTAAAGATGGCATTTGGGGAAGGAGAGGAGAAGATAATGGTGTTTTAGACAGGTTCCTGCTGTAGATTACCATTTCATAGTACACTGCATAGAAGAAAGAAACCTGTGTCCTTTAAAGGAAAGTGGGGGTGGGTGGGCAGGGTGCTGGTATCGGGGAAGGGGAGGCAAGTGCTCAGTATGTAATCAGGTAAGGCGAGCTGTTTGGTATTAGTGTGTTAGCTTTGTCCAAGCTCCTAGCATCTTCAGTGCGCCAAAGCACACTCTTCATTTGTCACCCCAGCGCACCTTTTGTGTGAATAATCTCCCATTGGTATTACCCAGAGCTCGGAGTCGATAGCTGACTATAGCCTCTTTGCTTGTACTATTATTTCCAGCAAGCTTCATACATCTGCAATAAATCCAGGAGGATTTGCAAGTGGGCTGAGGAAGTATGAGTGACAGAATGAGCTGATAAGGCCCGAGTCCCACAGAAACAAAAGGCTTCCATTTTGTCCTGACAAGACAGGTGCTGCCTCAGAATTGATTTGATTTGATCAAGTTTTTGCCAGCTGACCCAGAAGTTCATGCACGTGAAGAACTAAGCCCCCAAGCTCCCTCATGCTCATTAGTAAACCTTCACATCAGTGCCAAGGATGAGACTATCTGTTTTGAGTTGGGTTCCCTGTTTGTTTTCATAAAGCAGGATCACTGAGGCTTTTTCTGCTGATGCTTTTTTGATGGTAAGAAACTGAAAAGTGTCCAATGACCCACAGCTCTACGGACAGAGCATCTTGGAAGAAAACTTAGTTGCAAAGCCAAGTATCAAGCTACAATGCTATCAAACTTTAATATACTCTGAAAGGTTAAAACCTAGTGAGGTAAAGCATAATAACTTTCTGTAAATCCTTATTCTTATGCTTGTGCCTAACCAGGAAAGCACGAGACAGAAGCAGCATGAATTGGAAGGTCTGCCTGATATTATAGAGCCAGACCATGTTCAAAAGTCAGCGGAGAATCTTTAGGAAGGTGTAGAAAGGTGCAGGTCTACTTCTGCTTTGGTAAAAGTGAAGACAAACTTGGCATGTTGGCTTGCACAAAGAATGGCAGGAAAGCATGACTGGGCTGGGGAGCTGGGCTAGCAAAGGAAAAACTGGTGTCAGAAAATTAAACCTTTCCAAAAAGAATGGGGGCTTGAGAGAAATGGATTTTTTCATAACAGATGTCATTATTTGAGCTACACAATATGGTAATGTGTAAGTTTTATCAAGGGCTACAGGTGCTGTGAAATAGATTGTCCTGCCCATCTATTGGGCGTGTGTGAGGGGTACACATAGACCTTCTTCAGTTTCATCCCACTTTATTGAGAATCTTCTCTTACCTGCACACTCTTTATCTAATTGGTTGCATTTATATGTTTATGCCCAGGGAGGCTGAGTTTGGTGATATACAGGTGAATTTTTTCCTCTTGGCCTTTCCTATTACACGGCAGAGCTTTTGGAATGGCAGACTGGCTGTTCCTTGCCGTTACAATGGCAGTCACACGCTTATTTGCAAATAATAGGTAACATTTGCATAACCTAGGGAGAGGTATCCAAAATATAAGGATTTCTGTGTTTATGTGTATGTGTGTGAGAGAGAAGAAAGGCGCAGAAGCAAGGAGAAACTGGTTTCAGACCAAAGTCTGAATCTTAAATTTATAAGGTGTATTTCTTTTTAAGGGGGAATAAAGTGGGTTATTTACAATGCCTCATGGATGCCACACCTGGGAGTTGCAGGAGTGTCTGTTGGGCAGGCCTGTAAAAGAAGATGCCCTTTGGACCCCCTTACCCTAGAAAAAAGGTCTCCTGTTTCATGTGAAACAGTGTTGCTCTGTGCCTCAATTTGCTTTTACTTGTGTAGCATGGGAGTACAGACTTTACAGACTCTTGAACATATTCTGTGCTTTTATCTAGCGGTGATGATGTGTTAAATCTAGCTCTGCACACAGGTCATGGCAAACATTGAAAACCTGTAAAAGTGTTGGAAAGCCCCATTTAGGAAGCATTTTTGGTTGAATATTTTGTCATATTTTTGTCATATTTTTCTTGTAACAAGGTACATAAAAATAATTTATTTTGGTTAAAAATACTAACACGAGATTTTGAAGCCAGTCAAATGCAAATAAGAAAAGAATTCCCTTGCATTTGCAAAATATTGATGGACTTCCTTTAAAGTGGTTTGATTTTTGGGAAGAGGTGTGTGTGCTTGTGCATATACTTTTGTCATTCAATTTATATCTTTACACAATATTATTCTGCCCCCTCGTTCCATATGAAATGCTTGGATCTGAAGAGCTAGTGTGTTAACTGCATGGGCAAATGCAATGAATTGCACACTGATATTTCAGAGTTATTGCTGGGAACCTGAAGGTTTGGGTTCCCAGCCCTGATGTTTGAATGGTCAAGTCCCAACATAAGGTAGTTTCTATTCCAGCAAACCTTCTTCAGCTTCTTGTAAGTGGTATACTGGTTTTAGTATTTAATTGAGCCCCTGATTATTCTTTCCCTTGCAGTTTCCTTTCTATCTGTCTCATAAACATCTATGATTGCCCAGTCAACAGCATTACTTAATTGGCTGAAGATCTTAATCCAGCTTTCCTGAAAGGAAAAACATCGTAGACACAGTTGCCAATTATTCCATTATCTCTATTGAGAGCCTGGTGGAGTTTGATGTCCTTCAAAGCTCTGACACAGATATCCCATGGGAGACCATTGTCTCCAGTTAAAGCACGGTGCTGAAGAGCAGTGATTTTCTGTGTCTGCTACCACCGTGTTTGCTGGCTTTGGAAATGTTACTTAATCTCATGATTTCCCTATCTGTAAAAGGGAAATAATGTGTTGTTCAGGGAAGGTTAAGAGGGTTAATCCTTTGATGTTCATAAAATGTTACAAGATCTTCTTTATAGTTTTAAGAACATACAACAAATGTAATCAAAAACTAAGTGGAAGTTATGGAGCTGGGTAGGAATAGAGGATGCTACTGACTTCATGTTACAGCTGCCTCAGTTTTTTTGCTTGTTTTGAAACATTTTGAAATGCCAGAGCTAAAGTTTCCAGTATAGTCTGACTTCTACTCTCCTTCTTGCATCATGACGTGGCCTTTCAGAATGCAGCACTGTAGTATTTTCCATAATTTCCTAGCCTTTAAGTACTTGACTTTTCATTTTTAATATTCTTTTAATATAAGAAGCTTACTGTGAGTATGAGATTTTTAGTTTACAAAAGCAAAGTAAGCCATCTTCCCTTCTTCAGGAGTGGGGCGTGCTGCCAAAGCTGACATGGCCCATGAGCTCTGCATGGCCGCAAGGTCCCCATGCAAGTCTCCCCCAGCCTGGGCACTCCCCCTGGGTGTGTCCTGAATCCTCTTTTATTTCCCTGGCATCTTACATGACCTTTCCCTAACTACCCTTGTTCATACTCACTTGCTGGGCCCTTTCCTTCTGCAAACTTATGCCTGTTTTCATGGGGCATCTCCTGTGTACTCTATGAAGCACACAGTAGGAGTGCAGAAAGCAGTCATACAGGCATGAGTGTGTATATGGAGTAAATGCTACAGGTGGTGCACAACTTGTGAACAAAGGAGCAAAGACTAATTTTCCTGTTCTCCACTGCAGTAATAGATCTTATTTTTCTCTTAAGTGCCTTTTTGAGATAGGATCTTACAAATACTGGACTAGAAAAGTGTTCCAGTTCTGGCTACTATATATATTTTTTCTATTAAGAGGTTAAATTTTAGTTTTACAATCCTCTCTGAAATATTTGGTTAGATTTCTGATTTCAGTAAAAACAGTCTTTTTATTCCTCAACATTAGGGAAAAGTACATTATTCTACCTGTACCTAAGAAAGTAATAGCCTTGCAACTGTGCTGCTGCAAAGCTAGAATACTTCTGTGCTTTGGAGGCAAGACTTGACATTTGGCACAGGGTGACTAACTAGTCCAGCATGAAGGATGCACCCTCTCACCATCCCATAAAGCTGGCCAGTTCATGACACTGACTGTTTCCGTACAGACATGCTTGGTACAGATTTGTTTTGAGTTAGACAGCTTTCCTCAGCTCTGTGCAAACTGAATAGCTACGGAGAGAGGGCCTAAGGATGTCTTTGGATGCAATCACTTCTGCCACCAGCTCTGGGCTCTCTGGTAAAGACAGGGAGTGGAGAAAAAGCCTGACGGCGGTAAAGCAGAAGAGTATCCCTGGCTGTAAAGTACTGAGCAACAGCGGGACAAATATGGCAGACCCACATTTGGGTCTGCCTGAGCCCAAAGACCTCTAGGAGCCTTTCAGGGGTATGTATTATGAGAGGTACAATGCACGCGGGGCCCAGTTTCCCCTGACCTCAGCCTCCATGACTCCTACTGGGGGCACTGCAAGCAAGCTTATATTGAAAGCTATGGAGCTGTTTTTAAACGGTTCTTTACGGCAGAGAATAATTAATTAAACAGGTGGTTCCATGAGCAGTGCTACTAATGATGGCTGCTTTCCAGGGTCTCTCTCTCGTGTGGATTTCCAGGCTGTAACAAAGGTTGAGCTCATGCTGAGGTCTTTCCCTCAATGAGGGAATTAATAGGGCCTCCCTCCCTCCCTCTACTCTGCTGCCTATTTTCATGAAGCTTGTAGGTACTTAATTCCTGTCAAACCTCTATGCCTCCATTGCACTTGGTCAAAATTGGTTGACGATTTCAAAACTTCCTGGGAACAGGGGGAATAAACAAAGAGAGAGAAACAGATGCATGAGGAACATGGCTGGAGAAAACCCCTTCCCTAAGTCAAAATTATTGCCCAAGGTTTGAATGGCAAATGGCAGTCCCTTTGGCCATACCAGAGGGAAATAATAAGAGGAGATCTATGCTACTGGTAAGGCTGTTCATGTGGTTTTGGTGTCCATGTTTTAAAGAGATGTCAACCTTTGAGGGGGGGGACAAGAATCACCGAAAAATCCTTTAAGGATTGGTAAAAATGTCTGACAGAAATACTGACAGAGCTCCACTTAATTTCTTTTGAGCGTGAACCTTACTACAGCATATAAGTAATTTTACAGGGAGGATACACTGGATATTAAAGGGTTCTTTAACCTTGCGAAGACTGCTGTTGTTGAGACTAAACACAAGTTCAAGTGACATGTAAGCCAAACATTGATCTTAGAAATAATGTACCATACATCTGTATGGGATTCTCCATATTCTGACAGCTTCAGATCAATGCAGGACACTTCCCGAAAAATGTGCTCTAGCTAGGTACAAATAATTGGACCGATTACACAGGGATATGTGACATCCTTTGGCCTTTGTTATGCACCAAATCAGAGTAGATGATCTAAAAGCTTAATCTGCCCTTAAAAATTGATTAAATAAAAACTAAAGCTTGCATTCCTGATCCTCCGTTTCTGGGAGAGAGATGACCCTCCCTCTTCCCCCTCCCAAAATTGTTACAGGGCTATTTGGCTAGCAACTCAGTTGAAAGTGAAGTTGCAATATTACGAAATACTTGGTGAGAAGAAACGTCAAGATTTTATTGAGAGCAAACATGACACATCTTCTTTTATGGTTTGGTATTTTCCAGAATCACCAGATGGCGCCAATGCGGATCATCCTATAAGTGATACTTCACAGGGGGTTGGAACATCTACATGTCCCAAGCCCATGTCAGTGTGCAAACAAAAGAGGGCAACTTCTGAAAATTTCTTGTGGGGAAAATAGGTATGAGATCCTGGGGAAGTGCTCAGTACTAAGTGTGGTGCAATTCTTTTCCAGAAGCTATGCCACTAGTCCTGTTGGTCATCTTTGACTTAAATCTTTCTTAGATGCTGCCAATAAGATAGACATGTGCAAAACCAATTTTGTCAGAAATTAGTTTTCTCATTCCTTGCAGTATCGTAGTTTAGTTTGGAATACAGAAGCACATCATGCGATAACGACAATCTTGGAGCATCTGTCAATTTGTTCTTGAAATAGAAACCTCTGTTGCTGTTTTGCCATGGAAAGATATTTTTGCTGTTGTTGTTATCGTACAGATTTGGTTCATCTGGAGTGTATAGGATAAGAAACAATGGCATTTAGGCAGCTTTATTTGTTCTTTTGTACTGTTTAGGACACAGCTATAAACAAACAATGAGCCTTCCCTCCCAATAGGAACCTTTCTTGCACATGCCTCAAAACACAACCAGAAGACAAATGTACTCTTTTAAAAAGAAGCAGGAGATTTATGTTGCGAGCTTGTTTAGATACCAGTCAGAATACTGCATTGCCACAACCCTGTGAATCACTCCCTTTCTCTTTACAGTGCAATAATGTTACCGATAATGATGATGATAATAATAATTCAGATTTTCTTCTGGCACCCTTTCGCAAATCATTACCTCTATTTTCCAGTTCTCACTCTAAATGAACAGGAAATCAGAAGAGCTGAGTCCCAACACTTTTTCCCCATCAGGTCCTGAATTTGCTGGCAGTTTCCCTTGAAGTGAAAATGGAGTTTCTTTCATATGAAGGTGATGATGAAGTGATAGAAACAGCAGCCTAGGGACATGGAGAAAGAAATTAGAAGGGAACAAATAAGTGTTAGGAGGAGTTTGAATGCAGAGGTGACGTAGTCGGTACCATCCACAGAACTCATGAGCTCAGCCTGTTTGTGGCATGACCTGACATTTCCTTCCAATTTTCTCATCCCACTTCCAGCAGTTTTTCATGCTGTGTTAGGTATGAGGAAGCAAGGCCAACTTCATACAGCCCAATAACTCAAAGTCCTTGTCTTCTTGGATCATAGGCCTGGAAACAAGCAAAAAAAACTTGAGGAGAGGGAATCACATATGATATTTTTAATGGTCCAATGTGTCCTACTTGCTCTCAATCAAGAGAGAGAAATAGAAAAAGGTGTGTCATTTCTGTGACACAGCTACTTAACACTGGAAGATAAAAACTTATGTTGGTATATCTGTCTCTTCTGACTGGAACAAACCAAAGGAATTTGGTTTCTATTGGTACCTCTGAACTTGGGAATGGAGGACGCTGCTCTGCAGAACTCGAGTCTGAAGAGGTTCGTTTCTGGGACAATTAAAACAAACAACAACAAGCCCTCGCCACGCTCCCAGACTACCGCCTGACCAGGATGGAGCTCTTATGCGTTATACATGTTAAGCATCTCCTATTCAGAGTTAACTTGACTTTGTGCCCTGGGCCAGGTGAAAAGACTTTTCCAAATAAGAAAGAGTAAGAGAAAAAAACCCCAAAACACAAGAAGCAAACCATAAATTGAAATTTCTACAGGAGGAGGTTTCTGTGGCCAGTGTTGTTGTGCATTTTAAAAAATAGTTTTCTTTATGGCAATTTACAAAAATGCTGAAGGAAAAGTGGGGAAAAGAGTTCTTTTATGGGCTATTTTATCCTTTTTTTGTCTGCTCTTGGAGTCGACTTTTTGGCAAAATACTGCATCTTCAGCCAGGAGAAGTTGGCGAAGCACAAAAGGGCTTTTGAAGCGGTAAGTGTAAATTCAGACTTCTTTTCTTTCTTCCTTTTTTTCCCTCTCCCTCTCCCCTCTCCTCCTGTGTCTGTAGACAGTTAAGCAGAAATAATAAGCACCATTGCTTGCAGTACACGTCCCATGAATTACGCTGACATCAAATGTAACTTTAGAATGGAGGCACGCTTTATTCTTTTCGACGAACTGTTCCCCTATCCATTCTTTATTTACATGTCGTGAGCCTAAGCGCTGCACAGCCAGTCAGAACACACACACAAGAGGGGAGAGAAAAAAGGAGGCCATTAAACAAATTAAAAGGGATGGGGATGACTAATACAGTACTCTTGGAATCTGCAATTTGATTAGTCTGAGTTTAATACACAAAAGCAGCGCCGAAGCAGGAGGGGAGTCGAAGTGCTCTTTAATAACCTTCTACAATTAAATTATGGTGATGAATTTAACTATTCTGTGCTTCTAAAGGGGTCTTATTATCTGATTGACTCTGAAAGAAAGTCAGTATTTAACCAGGGTTCTTGAGTCCAGCTATTGGAAGACATACAGTAGTTTTATGCATTAACAACTATTTTTTTTTGTTGTTGCGTGCCGCTTCCCATTTGAATTCATCTGTGATTTGAGAAAGATGGCTCTTAGGGTTATTCCCACTGCTTTTGATGGGAGTGTATGCTAGCCTTTTTACTGCGCTGCCCAGAGAGTTAAAATGAAAATTGCATGGTTGGGTTTGTCTCCTGTTCTGTATTTTCACTGGTAATTTGTAATTTTCATTTATAATTTTAGACTGCTTCCCTCTGCTGGCCCTCTCCATTGTCTAACAATGCATCATTCAAATGTAGACAGTGTGTAAAGCATGCTGGGATCTTTGAAAAAGACTTTTGCCATTAAATGGGAGTAATATCGTTCCACAGTTTATCCTGACTTCTGGTTTTCTCTCTACCCTTCCCCTTACATGCTTTTACATACACTGAAGTTTAAGTAAGATGTTTCACATGCAAAATATTAATAGAGAGGGGAATTGAATGCATTCCTTAAAATAGTATATTTCTTTTCTTTTTTACTAGCAAGTATGTCTCTTTCAACTCTTTGATCTTTGACACAGAGAGAGAGAGAGAGAAAAGGAAGAGACTTCATGATTAGCCTGATGTTGAAATCAGAGAGCTGATTTTATTCAAAATAGAGGGATATGATAGAGGCAGAATCCAAATGTTCCAACTTTTACTTTTAATGGCCAAAATGCTGGAGCTCCTTTGCAGAGTTTGATCTGAATATTTGGAGAGGATCTAGGCTGAGGGGATGAAAAGAGAGAATTATGCAGAGTACTGACTATTCAGCTAGGGCCTTATTCTGATACCTATTTTCATGCTAAGTTGTATCTTTCTCTGCCAGTAGTTTCACTGAAAAAAAAAAAAAAGATACTATTTCTGGTGCTAAAATACTGTGCTATTTGAATGAGGGTGCTATATCCAGCCCTCATTTTGTTCCTGCGCGCGGTGCCCAAGCAGGAGGCTCGGTGCCTCTGCTCCACCATGCCAGCTGATGGCCACAGAGACGGTCCCCTGGCACAGCCGAGGGGCAGCGGTGGCCCTGGCTGCCTGCACAACACCCTCCGCAGATACGGAGGTCTTCGCTCAGCTTTTGTGCAGCTGGCTGGCTCCAGTGAATGAGGCCAGAGTGTAATTTAGACCTCTGCCACTGCACAGAGGAGGGAAGAGGCTCTCACCCTCTCGCTCCTTGTTCCCCACAGTGTCCTCTGCTCCCTGGCAGGTGAGAAAGAGTGGGCCCGAGGGGTTGCTTGCTCTCCTTTTGTGGTATTTTGCAGTGCTGTTGTTTCACAAAAATGTCTGAGGACAAAGTATAGTGGTATGTAGCTATGGGATAGCTTGCCATGGATAGCAAAGGAGCAGCTAACGCAGCTAAGGAGTGCATAGCTTAAGCCAGCAGTGAGTGCAAAGTGCAGGCTACATCTCTGGCAGCCTGATGTTGGGTGCCCTGAATGGCTTAGAGGGGGTTGAAAATTGCTCTAATTTATGTTGACTGCCCCCGGGAAATGTGAAAGCATGTGAAGGTAGTCACTGCAGCAAAGTAAAGACAAGGCCATATCCCTTCCTTCCTGCCAGGACTGCCTGCACACCCTGCAGAGAGGACATGGGTGCCTGCTCTGTGCTGCTGGCAAGACAGTTCCCTCCATCCCCTATGCCAAGGGAGTTTGTTCACCCGGAGGGCTCCTCTGGCCCCTGTCAGGTAATGGGGGTCTCAGCACGGTGAGTCTGTGTGCTGCAGGTGCCCCCTCCTTGCTCCTGCTCACGGCTCTTGGGCTGCTGAACTGCTGTTGGCCAAGTTTCTGGACACTGGTGGTCTCTATATCTCTGTTAACCAGGATGGAGCTATGGACAGTTTATGTGCATTCAGACGCTCTGCTCTTCATTTTTTGGCCATGTTTTTTACTCACGACGATCTATTTTTACCTCTCTGAAGGGTCAGTTAAGACCAACTACTTTAGACCAAGGGCATTGGAGGAAAAATTGTGTTAGTATTTTGATATTGCAGTTTATTGTTTTGTCTTAACAGCAAAATCCTTCCTCTTGCTTATTAAATCATGGCAGAAACTTCCTCGTGAGCCTTGTGAGCCAATGATGACAGGCAAACATGATGTCAGTTTTTAACAAGATGCCAATCAGAGGTTTAAGAGAGCTGATTTTTATCAGAAGCTTTTATACTACTTGCGTAGTAAAAAAATACATCGTGAGTAGCATCCATGGCTCACGCTTGGTGAAAAGGGCGGCATGCTGCATGAAACCTAGAGATGCTGGGCTGAGCAACGCTTCCTTTTAAGAAGATTGTGCTTCCAAATTAACTTGTTCCAAAACAGCGTTGCTGCTAAGCAGAACAATTGCTTTTCCTTTGTAGTCTGCCTGCTGGTTTGTTCAGGCCTGCTTTGTGTTCAGCCTTGGCTGGGTCTGGGACAGTGGTTCAATAACTGTGAAGCTCTGTGTTTAGATCCTAGCCAAATCAGTGACACACAAAATCAGGGCAGGCAGTGAATCCCCGATGTGCCAGGTTTAGGAAATCAGCCTTCTGAATAGATAAGCCAATATCCTGTATTTATTTTGCTGTTTTCTGTACCCATTTCTCTTGCATCTGGGTATTTAATACACATTTCCAACCAGCAACACAGCAGCCTTAAATTAAATTCCCTACTATGGATAGCAAAAACCAGGCCCTTCTTTCCTCGTGCTATTCCAGCTCCGTAGCAGTCACCAAATACAAGACCACACTCCCCCCAGGATCCCTCCCCCTTCTCTCCCTCCCCAAAAGCAATTTTAAACTGCTTGACTGAAAGCAGTATTTGAATGAGGATTTCAAATATGGACTCAGGCTTTCTCTTTAGCTCACCGTGAGAGAACAGCACAGAGTAAATTGTCAATTGCAGTGAGCATGCGGACTAATTAGCTTCAGTATTTGCTAGGTAAAGAAGTGAGGAATTAATCAGGCGCATCTAAAATGAGCATGGTAGCACTAAATATTAAAAAAAGGCTTAAAAACAAGGGGGAATCTTACCAAAAAGATAAATGGGGACTTCTACCTCCTTCCACTTATTCAACCGTGATGGAGTCACAACACCAGGAATATGCAGTGTGGAGAAGGAAACAGGGAAGCAAGGCACAAACGTTGTGGTGAAAAGGCAAGTGAGAAGAAAGAGTTTGGTCTCCACAGGTATCCCCCTTTCCCAGCCTGCTGCCAGCCTCGGGGCTGCGCTGAGCATTGCTGCGCTCCCGTAGGCATTGCACAAAGGAAACCTTGGATCCGGCCCTTGCTCTCCATGTTGTATAATCTTTTCCGTGAGCTGCTTGGGCTCCATCTGAAAGCTCTCGTGCCTGCTCCCTCTGCACTGATTAGCAGGCTTTTCAAGACCCAGACTGCTTTGGTGGTAAGAAATCTGCCTCTAATTTCCAGATTACATTTGTTTTCATGCTAACATTGCCCGCTCATTTAGCTTGTTCCTCTTTCCGTCTGCTTACCTTGGAGATATTTATTGAGTCAGTTGTGCTCCAGCTCAGCTGTGGTATTGCAAGGCTGACCAAAGCAAGCCCCTCAAGCCCTTTCAGTCTCCCTCGTGCTCCCCTCATCACCCTGAACCTGCTCCAGGTTGACTATCTCCTCCTGTATCGGGGCACAGCAAGGGCAGGGGAGCCGTGAGTTGAGGGTGAGGGCAGGGCGGGCAGGGCAGTGGACTTGCTGGCAAGGCCCCTGTCCCACGGCGCCGAAGAGAGGTGAGCAGGGCACGTCCATTGGCAGTCACCAGGGTCAGACGCAGCCCAGTGATTGCAGACACATCCGTAGCAATGGCCTCTAATTTCCAGATTACATTTGTTTTCATGCTAACATTGCCCGCTCATTTAGCTTGTTCCTCTTTCCGTCTGCTTACCTTGGAGATATTTATTGAGTCAGTTGTGCTCCAGCTCAGCTGTGGTATTGCAAGGCTGACCAAAGCAAGCCCCTCAAGCCCTTTCAGTCTCCCTCGTGCTCCCCTCATCACCCTGAACCTGCTCCAGGTTGACTATCTCCTCCTGTATCGGGGCACAGCAAGGGCAGGGGAGCCGGGAGTTGAGGGTGAGGGCAGGGCGGGCAGGGCAGTGGACTTGCTGGCAAGGCCCCTGTCCCACGGCGCCGAAGAGAGGTGAGCAGGGCACGTCCATTGGCAGTCACCAGGGTCAGACGCAGCCCAGTGATTGCAGACACATCCATAGCAATGAGGCAGGTCTGAGGTCAAGCCAAGAAGTCGGTCCACAGATCAGGATCAACAATGTAGCTCGGGCGGGGACCAAGGGCAAGTATCGGAGCTTAAACACCGCCCTGAGCCAATGGGTTGAGGCCCCAGCGAGGCTCCTCGCAGCCCTTTCCACGGCAGTCCGATCAGCAAGGTTAGCCAACGGTGCCGTGTCAGGGCTGACCCTGCATTGGAGCAGCCCAGCCCCCAGGAGCAGGAGAGCAGTGGCAGAGCCCATTGGGGTGATCAGGGAGGGCTCTGACAGTCTGGAAGGGGGGTAACCAGACCTTGAGCCATCAGCACAAATAAAGTCTTTCCACTGCTACTCACTAGTGATTCTCTACTGGAAATATCCCCCCTGACAGACCTTACGTCACATTTTTCACATCTGCATCATATTTCTGGCTCATAGTTCTCTCTTGCTTGGCTGATCTCACATGAACTTCCACCTCCTCTGTCACCTGCATTTGGCACGTCCCTGTCTAACAGCAGAAAATCCTATTATTAATCCTGAAATATGTGCCTCTGGACATTCACCTGAACTTTGCCCCTCCAGTCCTCCATAACTTCTAGTTCTATGAGAGACTCTGATCCTTCTCCTTTTTAACCTTTTGCTAATTGAATGACTGCTTCTCCTGCTAGGTATTTGCTCACCTGAGTCTGGTGCTGCTGGCCAGGAAGAGGAAAGGGACTACAGGATTCTTTCATCCTGTGAATATTTCTGACTTTGACAAATCTGTGACTCACTATGACACAAATGTCCTTCTTTCTTCTGTTTCTCTCTATTTCCTTCCATGCCCTTCTTTTCTCTTGTCCTCTCAATCTACTTTTTTAAAGATGGAATAATTATAATTGTGGGAGTCACTTTTCATTCAGAATTTTTAGTCTGGAATTGCATTTAGATGCTGATTCATATCATTTGGGCTGTGCTTTTAAGAAACTGTGCTGATTAGCAAGAGTTCTCTCTTTTACATTATGGTGGGGACACTTTGTTGAGTTGTATTTTGAGTAATGAAGGTGTTTTTGCCTTGCTGCAGAGATGAAAGACCCTTTGGCAGAAGTACAAGAATATCACAATTTGGTTTAAGAAAATAAGCTTGTCCTTTCAAGAAAGCAAGCTTGGTCCTAAAATTTCAATTGTTGATGGCATAGATCATTGCTTATGGAAGATTTTCATCTGGCAGGTTGACAGTGTTGAATCCAATGAAGTTCTTTAGGTGTGAACATTTACTCCCATGCTTCTGATCTTTTGAAAGCTTTGGGTGAGATGAATTTGGTCAGTGACATTTTTCTCAGGTGAGGTGCCACTGCAGATCTTCTGGGACCTTCTGCTTGTTGGAAGCGCTTGCAAGAAGTAGAAATATTGGGTTTCCCGGTAAAAATGTTTGTGAAACCTGACAAAACTCATGTTGTTGTATATCACATAAATTGTGAAAGGGTTATATTTGTGTGTGTCTAAGAGAGAGAGAAGTTGAATACATAAAACTAAATACAGCAATACACAAACCCTTCTACCTCCCCCCCCCCCCGAACCATGACATGTTCACAAGACTTCTGGTTTTGGAGGGTCTGCTTTAAGACATTTGAGTGTTAGGAGTTGGCAAGCTGATCCTAGTGGTTTCCTAAGTCCCCCTGCAGTTACTCTCTTTCCATGATATTTTGCTGAAAAGACAGTCGTCTCCAAGACGGTGAAAGGCAGTGTGGTGACTGGATATGAAGACAGGACTATGTTTTCCAGTCACACAGTTACATCAGTTTCCACACTGACAACTGAGCTTGCTCAAACACACTTCCAAACAATGAGATCTTTGTGGCAGAGTCTAACAAAAGCCTTAGTCCCTAATGTGCTGCCAGGCCCAGATCATCTGTGTGCAAATGACCCCGTGGTGCTGCCAGTGACAGTAAGACCTGTGTCAACCTGTGGCCTGAGGGCTGTTTGCACAAATTTGTCTAGCTGGGGAAGGCAGCTCTGTGCAGTTTGCTTCTCTTTCAAAGATTGTAAGACGAATGTCCTTGTGCTGATGGCAACAGCTCCCCTCTTTTATGGAGCCCTGTTCACTGCATGTCTTGCTGGTGCATGGAGAGCAGGCGTAGTCTCATGGGGGCACTGCGTGGTCCCCCAAGCATCCGCTGGTGTAGGGTACCCCTGCTTTGCTTGCCTTAAGTTTTGCTGACCAGAAAACTGTGGAGAATTTTGACTTCTCACCTTTTTAGAGTGAAAACTTATCGGAGCAGAGGGTGACCTGTGCAACAGTGCCAGAGCTATTCATCAGACTGGCTGTGTAAAGTGTGCTTTCTCCTGTGCTACTCAACACTTACTACATAACAAATTCATTAGCGGTGGGGAGGGATGTAAATGTATAGTGAGAACCTGAGCTCATTACCTGTGGGTAATTATGGCATCTTTTGCTGTGTGCTGCTGTACTTTCTCTGTTGAGTGTTTGTGAAATGCACTGGTAGTCAGACATCAAAATATTTATTGGCTGGAGCAGAAAGGGATACTGGCTATGCATGCAGGTTCTCAAGGCAGTGAATGAAGGAACTGACGTGACGGGATGCGACAGCTTCTCCGTTGTTGATTTTCAGTACTGAACCTAAAGTGCAAACTGCTGCCTGGAAAGATGTTGAATGGGGACAGAGATCAATAGTCCCGTTATGCTCCAAAAGGGCAAGAAGATACAAATCCCCAGTTTGTATGATGGTGGAGCAGTTATTTGCTACTTGCATATATGACTTCCTTTTTTTACCTAATTTTATCTCATATATTACATTATTCTGCACCCAAATTAAAGTGAGCTTTAGTAGTCAGAGATAATCCTCAAAATAGGAAGTCAACTCCATTAAGGAAACTTCATGGACATCTTTAAAACTGACAACAGGCTCTTAACATTGTTTGTTGGTAAAATAGAATGGGGGCAACTTCACCCTGGACGGGATCTGGAAAGTCCTTTCCATTTCCTGACGATCTCACTCTCGTGTGTGAAGAAAAGCCGTATGTTGCCAGAGAGGGGTATCCCTGTGTATGTCTGCTGCAAATCACAGTTCCCTGGTGATTCTCCCCCGACGCCTTGACACATCTGTACTCTGACATGCCTGATGCTGCTTCTTCTGTGTCTGTAAAACAAATGAAAAAAATCCTTGTTGCTAAGCTACCAACCTCTGGAAGATAAACTTTAACTGAAGGTTACAACCTGCTGCTTAGCAAAGCCCTGGTTTTGAAACTGCATCACTCCATCACTTTCTTACAGCTCCCTCTGAACATTTCCCCTGCGAATATCTGTCACTGCCGGCACAGGACTGCTCACCCCGCCAGGAAGGCCACAGCGTGCTGCCTTTGGGGCTGCCTGCCGAGGGCAGGCTATGGAACAGGCAGCAGGGAGTGCTGATAGTGCAAAGTGGTCACCTCCCTCCCTCCTGCCTCTCTTCTTGCCGCCTTTCACTTTCCTTGGAGGGGAGGCACAAAAGGAAACTCCACTTTTCAAGACTGTTCAGTTTGCATTGGGCCGAAATGTGTTTTCGACTGAACAATCACTTTCTGTGCAGACAGTGACAGCTCAATTGGTCCAAGGAGGGGGGCGGAGGGGGTGCTAAGGTTTTCTTTCACTTCTTGTAATGGTAGACCATGTCAAATGAGACAGTTGAAACAACACCCGGTTTGTTTGTCTTGCGGCCTGGACTGGGGTGTGAAATATTAGGACAGCAGCAAAGTGTTTGCATCTCTCCGCAGCTGGAGAACACCTCCCACACAGCTTCTGCGCCTCTTCTCATTCGGTGGGGACCTGCAGAGCACCTTTCTCTTGATAAAGGCTCCCTTGGGTGCCGGGTTTCTGGCCCTGGACTCTCCCTTGACCATCTGAACAGATCAAAGGCATATTTGAAGGGCTTTGCTAAGCTCTCACCCTTACAAGATCCTTACTTGGGATATAAAGTTGATTGAAATAGGGTGCTCAAGTTTCAGGTTATCCCCGAGACTATTCTTTCACTCTAGGCTTCCTTTCTATGCTTCTTTCCCTTAATGCTATTGCTACATTATAGTCTTGATTGAACCACAAGCATAAACCAGTGCAGCTGGTGAACTTGAGAGCAGGGGAGGGGATCCACAACTTTGTGGTTATAAGAAGCATGGAATACCTTCATATTTCCTTCTCAATCTCTCTCTTTCCCCATAAACCACAAACTATTCTATTTTTGCCCAATTTCTGCATTACAGCAGCAGTGTTACAGCCTTTTCCTACAAAAGATTTTCCTAGTTTGTGAACAAGACCTGCTTTAACATGGAGTGAGGTGTTTTTTTTTTAAATTGCCATTTCTAATTATTTTGGGAGGTTCTAAGCACCAGCAGAGGCTGATAAAAGTCTCTAAGAGGTCAGTCCTGCCCCTACTTAAGCTCTTCTTCAGGAAAGCCTTTCCGTCTATCCCTGCAACGACAGAGCACTGATCTCACTTCTGCTCTAACTCCTGGAGAACCAGTAAACAGAGAAGTGAACACAAACTTTAAGAAAGCTCACAATCCCAAACCATGTCCTACTTGAACTGTTGAATCTGAACAGGGGATGTTTTATATTGATCCTATAAGGAGTGTATATATGTCAGTATGTCAGTCTGACTAAGACAGATGAGACTGGTAAAGCTTCAAATGTAGTAAGAGCCGTCAATGTGAACAGTTTTTCTCCACTGGGCCCATTTACTTACCTTAATTCATGCAAACCTCTAAATAGGAGGTGTAAGGATCTGTGGTCCAGAGGGAGTTAATGCAGCTGGGTGTGAAGAAAAGCAGGCGCAGAAACTCAACAGCTTTGTTAAAAGGTGCACAGCCTGATGTGTCCTGTTGGGGATGAGGTGTGTGGATTCAAGCACAGCACTGCCCTGACTGTGGATAAGTTGCTCCCAGACCTATGCTGGTTGGCATAGGCTGTGGCACGCTGGAACATGTCGGTATAGCCGTTCAGGTCTCTGTCAGCTGTGGGATCTCTGCACTGTCCTCCAGTTTGTGATGCAGACATGACCGTCATCTCCTGTGTGGCTTAGATCTTTCAGATCTAGTAAGAATTCTGTAGATTATCGCAAGGTCTTTTCCAGTCAAAAGCTGGGTGCTCCTTATAATTAGGCAGGTAAGCACTGAAGCTCTATGACAGGAGTTATGCTGTTTATTTCAGGATGCCCTGAGTTATTCTAGACTATCACGTACCAGGGAGATGCACAGAGTTTCTTCCTCTGCTAGGTGCTGTGGCCAGGCCCATTAGATTTAGAGTAGACTGAAAGTTTTGTTGAAGAGGCAGGGATGGCACTTTTTGAAGGCTAAGGAAGGCTATTTAGGCTGTAGGAAGAGAAGAGACGAGAGAGGAGAGGAGAGGAGAGGAGAGGAGAGGAGAGGAGAGGGGAAGGGAAAGAGGAGAGGAGAAAAGAAGAGAAGAGAAGGGAAGGGAAGAAAAGGGAAGAGAAGAGAAGAGAAGAGAAGAGAAGAGAAGAGAAGAGGAAGAGAAGAGAAGAGAAGAGAAGAGGAAGAGAAGAGAAGAGAAGAGAAGAGGAAGAGAAGAGAAGAGAAGAGAAGAGGAAGAGAAGAGAAGAGAAGAGAAGAGGAAGAGAAGAGAAGAGAAGAGAAGAGAAGAGAAGAGAAGAGAAGAGAAGAGAAGAGAAGAGAAGAGAAGAGAGAAGAGAAGAGAAGAAGAGAAGAGAAGAGAAGAGAAGAGAAGAGAAGAGAAGAGAAGAGAAGAGAAGAGAAGAGAGAAGAGAAGAGAAGAGAAGAGAAGAGAAGAGAAGAGAAGAGAAGAGAAGAAGAGAAGAGAAGAGAAGAGAAGAGGTCTCAGACAGGGAAACGTCAGAGGGTGCACAGGAGACCTCTCTGACTTGTTGGTTTGAGGGAGTGCACTATGAGAGACAGCTGAGGTGACAAAAAAAGAAAAAGGTAGTAGTCATATGTGAGCAGCTTTGAAGTAAAAAGGGTTGGTTTGGGTAAAAGAGGCTGAAAAACACACCAGTTCTTGCTTGTTCAAATCTTTTTTTCTCTGTCTACATGTCTTCTCCGGAAGATCATAAAGCCGTTTAGGCTCTGCAGTGCCTAGACATATCTGATGCATCATCTCACTGAGAAACTTAATGAACATTAGTGTCTCTGTAGAAAGACTGTAGAGTTTATGGTGTTAGCTCAGTATAATGGCAAGTCATAGACAGATGTCAACTCCCTCCTTTCTTTCAGCAGTTCTTTATATTCACATAATTTTTGAATTTTCAAAGTTATTCTTCTGCTGCTACTCTGTTGTATTACGTATTGGGAAATGACTAATTGGTGAAGAAGGTGGTGTGGAGCCAAAAAAAGCTAAACTACTGTGCTTTTGTGCTCAGTGGAGGGAAAGAGTGAGAGGTTTTGAGGGTTTCCCTCAGCTTGAAAAATGAAAGCAGAGCTTAACTATGCATTGTCAAAGCCACGCTTTTGAGACACTGGAGTTCTGCCCAGAGGCAACTGGCTAATTTTCTGAAAACTAATATTGTGAGTGTCTTTCCAGGCTGATACTGATGAAGATGGGTACTTGAACCACTGGGAAGTTTTGATGGCCTTGAAAGAAGTTGCCCCTTCAGAAGCACTGACTTACAGAGTAAGTAAAGCCAACGGATCCACTTCTGGAAAGGTGTGAGAGGGGGTGGCAAACACTTCCATTATTCATACCTTCATCATTTATTTGTGATATTTGATTGGTCAAAGCTCCCCTTAAATAAAGGAAAGCAACCTGACTAGTAGCAGCACTGGCACATGTGTTAGATATTTCTTTATTAAACAATTCCATACATAACCCAACTAATAAATGAAATAGCACAACTTTCTTTTTCTTCAGTTTTGGGAGTAACAGTAGTGTTAACAATCTGAGAGGCCTGGGGAGAAATCAAAGCTCTGAAAGAAGGGGAAGGCCAGAGGTCAGCAGTGGAAAAGGGGATTTTGCCTTGGTTCTTATACAGGCAATTTTGGCCAAGTAGTTGGGACAGGACCAAGACCCAATACTAAGAGTGCAGTCTACTCATGCTACTCAATGTTATGTCTTTGCACAGATTTTTTTCTTTTTTCAATTGATAGCTACATTTTGAAAAGTGACAGGGGATTTGGGATCTGTCCCGTTTTGGTCAGCCAACTTGGCATAATGTAGAGTCGTCTAAATATAGCTGTAGATGTTACTCATTAGGCAACTGAAACCACTAGACAAGATAAAAATATGTCAAATACTCTGTGGATTTAATTTCAGACTGAGCTAGTCTCCCTGTATAGCAACTCCACCTCTGTTAGTTGCTCTTATTTACTTTCTACAACACAGATATTTGGTTATATCTAAATGTTTTGTACATGCTTAAGTATTAGCAAATTTTCCCAGTTTCATGGTAGTGCTTGAAAGATTTTCATGTCCAGCATTAAAACATTTGGCTCTTCAAACGATTCTGGTTTGTAGCTGATGTACATCAGTGGAGCTGTGCCAGCTTCCTCCAGCTGAGACTTTGGCCCTTCACTGCTGGCCTTTTTGCAGTTCTCTTATCATGATCCTGTTTGAACCATCCAGACATACAGCACGAACTCTGTTAATACAGAAAACCGGTACTAGGAAATACAGACATCAAGAAAAAGAAGTATAAAAACCTCTGTGATTTAATCCAAACCTTACAAAGGCGTTGTTTCTTTGGGCACTTTCTTTGAAAAGACTACCATTTCAAACAAAACAGAAGGAAATTAGTAGGAAGTGATTATGGAGACAGGAAATCTGAAAGCCATGAAACTGTAAATAAAGTGTTATTTGTACTACTGTACTTGGTGCCCTGCTTTGCATTCCCAGCACGAAATGTTAGACAAGGCTTTAGCACTAAAGCTAGTTATTTGGATGTTTAAAAAAAGAAAAAAGGCTCCAACCACGTATTTCATATGATTAAAAGAAGAAAGTCTTTTGAACGAATTATTTTGCATGGACTTCATCTGGGCAGATTTTTATCTGAAACTTGGAGCCCCACAGCTAGTCTCCATTGCAATTTGTTCCTCTCTGCAAAGGATGTGACTTGTTTAGACATCAAACATGTATCAAGTGGCTTGATGGTAGTATTCTGAAGCATCAGCTCTACGACAGGCGCCAGTGCTAACACCATTACACAACTCATGTTGCATGATGACAATCCAGTTCAGCAGTGCCTGCATTTATTGTTGATTTTTATCAGACCTATAAAGCTCATCTTTTCCATCTGTCAGCATTATCTTATGTGATCCATTAATACAGCTAAGAGGGATGCATTACACTATACACTTGGATCTCAGTTAATGAACCACCTTTCCCTATAGTAACAAGAATGAATGAATGAGCGCAGATTTTAATTACTTCCATTATGATGTATTTGCTTTGGCAGTGGTTACTGCCATATGAAAAGTTAACCAGCAAAGTTATCCCTACATCTTTAGCTGTTTGTATATGTGCATTCAGAAAACATCCCTCTCCTCTCCCTTCCTCAGCAGCCATGTACTGTGTTTTCTGCTATAGTTTAAAAATGATTTGCAAAGCTCAGAGGGATAATAAAGTAAAGCACCTGAGTGAAAGAGCACATACGACCCCAATTCGGCCTGAAGAGATGCTCTGAAGCATATGAACTTTACAGGAGTTAAGATCATGTGTTTTCATGTTGTGAGAGGCCACAGAAGTCCTGTGGGTAGCAGTCAGCCCCTGAAAGACAAAGACGGCTGACAAAACCAAAACCGAAAGCCTGATCGTTGTTTCACATTGTTCAAGCAGAAACAACGGCTTGAACTGCTGTAATGCCTTCAATATTCCTAGTGGTCTTTCACTTTCATGTTAAGAGAGTCTGGGGGTAAAATTTGGACCTTGATGTTGAATGGACATCCATTTGGAGGGAATTCCAAGGAGTCTGGTGGTGAGACCTGCAGTGCACCTAGACTGGCACATCCTCATATGCCAAGAAAATCAAGGTGACACCAGCATTATGCTTATTGCTGGTAGAGTAAGCTCTGCAAGCATTAGCAAGTGGAGCAAGTATAAGACAGGACAGAGCTGGACAGAGCAGAGAAGTCAGCTCATGTTAGGAAAGTTTTAATAAAGCTGGGTGGCTCGCCCAGCCAGTATTATTGCTGGTACTATTTCAATGGCTGCAGAGGCAGTTAAATGGATAATATGTCTCCTGAAAGCATTTTGCACTGGATATAGTTAGTCCTGTTTAAAATGTGGACGTGTGGCAAGACAAATATGAGGTAGCCCTACGTGCAAGTCCTCGCCATTCTGATGCCTTAAAAATCAGCAAACACCTCCTTTGCAAAGGGAGGGGGAAAGGAGGAAAGGACAAGGAATTGAAGGAAAAAATTACACTTACTTTCTTGTGGTACACCAGAGTGTGTGTGGTATAATACCAAGAGACAGAAAGATTTAGGGTGGGTTTCTTTACTGTTTTAGGGGGTGTTCTCAAAGGCTCTTCAGTGCCTAATTGTGAATGGCAATGCCTAAATTATAGCTGTAATATTTCAGGGCCCCCTTCAGCTTTCCTGCCCCAAAGCGGTTTTTTTCCCCACCAGTCTGGTGTCCCTGTCAACTTCCTTGGTGACTAGCATTAATATTTTGGGGGGTTGTTTTGCTGGCTGTGCTAATCGGGCTTGTCTCTGCTTCCATCAGGGCTTATTATCTGGCCTTCCCCCCTTCCCCCTTCCCCCTGCCTCCCTCCCCTCCAAGCAAGGCAGCAATCTGTTCTTTTTAAACCCTTCATCATCTTTGCTCTCTCCATCTCTGTTTCCCCAGATTTTAGAGATTGTTGACTATTATGTAACAGATGGCCTGACAGACCTCCGACTCTTTGCGGTGATGGCTAGCTTGGCGCAGAAAATAGCAGCACTGGAGTAAGTATTCAGCGCCATAGACGCTCATGAATTTTAACTCCTCGGTGACAAAGGAATTCAAGGGGGTAAGAGCCAATCTATCAGTAGCCGAAGTAATTAGAAGACTTAGATGGCTCTCTAGTGCAGAGTATCCCTTCGCCGCTACAGGCTGTTCATAGTAGATTAGGATAGTCTATGTCCCATTGATCTCTAAACCATAACTATGCTTCAAAACAATGGGACAGCTTAATCCAGAAATTGAGACATTCAAGTAAGCATCAGCGAGGGCTGTTCTTTTGGCTTTTAATGAAAAGTACTTTGCAGCATCAAGCTGGGACAATGTATGTCGAGCAAAGTTAAATTTTGATTTTTGTTTCTATTGCATTCCTGGTTAGCAGGGGAAATCACTTGCAGTAAATGAACAATATTCTGTCTCTAAACATTTAATACTTGGGGAATTAATTTTTCCTGCCCTCTTTACCTCTTCTGTTTTCTTTGTTCTTTGTCATTCTTGTTTCTGTATATATATATATTAAAAGAGTTCTTGTAAGTGACCACAGTTTTGGCACCCTCATATAGTTTTTTGTCATCTCTAAGAAGTTTCTAGATATACTGTACCCTTTCCCAGAAATCTAGCTGCTTGCCTTTCAGAAATATTTCTGTGTCTGACCAGTCAATGGAAGATTTTTCTGGTAAAGTAGGGGAAACGGAGAGAAAACACAGTCAGCTCAGAAAAGCATCTTCAAAACAAATCAGTCAGGTATTCAAACCAGAGCTAGTTTATATTATTTTTAAGATTAGGTTAAATTAAAATAAAATATAATGCCTGGACTAAGGTACTGCAGGGGCAGAAGAGTGCGAAAGTAAAGATGAGGCCAAATGAGCTTCACTGAACTGAAAATAAAGGGAGAGTTGAGTTTGAAGCTTGGCTTCTCATAGCTTCCTATTCAGACTATGCCGTATTTATATGCCAGTCTGTGTAACCTGGCTAAAACCTTGTCAAGGAGCATAAGAGAGCTGGGCATGTATCTGAGCAGGCAGCGTATGGCTGAGGTAGGTGCTGTGTCTCCCCCACGCCAGGGCCACCAACTCTACTGGAGCGCAGCTAGAGGTACCATGTCCTCACACCCGTGCTCACAGCAGGGACTCCGGGGGCTTCTTTTAGCCCAGAAGCATTTGAATTACCTTGAATAACCTTCATTTTCAGTAGGAGACTTACCAAATTATCGGCAGAGGGGAAAGTCCAGGAGTGCAAAACCAACAGAAATCTCCCCTTTCCCTTCTTAGATGTGTTCTGACACCCCTACATATGAGGGATGGGCTTTCCATATGTGCTCCTGCAGTTTAGGAATACTTGTCCCATTGGAAGCCAACTGTGGAAAAGTTTAATTCCAGCCCATAAAGTCTGCAAAGAATAATTACAGTACATATTTCTCAGCAAAATGTGTGCTCACCCATAGTTTGCATTGGATCCTAACCCAGAGCTAGCCCGCAGCCCTAAACACTGGTAAATGGTATAGACTATCCTGGAGGGACAAAATTGTCTTTGAAGGGCTCAATTACCCCTTGTCCACTGCCCCTGCCCATAGATAGATGAACACATACACACAGACACACACCCCTTCCCTCAGCACATCTCCAACCTGCAGTCAGTGCTGTAATACAGGAAGACCCCAGAGACCCTCCATTGCACCTTTGGGACAGAGAAAATCATCCCTCTCCCTGCCAGATCTCCTTGGCTCTATGCAAGTGTTGAGTTTCCCAAGGATGGTGTATCAAGGAGAGGATGCAACATAGAGGTCAGCCAGCGGCTCCAAGCTCAGCAAGAGGTAACAATCTGCCTAGGCTCTGTGAGCACTAATAACGTCATTTAGCAGCAATAAATCTCTCTGTTTTAATTTGAGTGACAGTGTCCCAAATAGCCATTTTAATAAGGTTTGGAGATTCTGGACACAAAGCTTTCCTGCTTTTGCAGCCCATAATAACTAGTTAGTTGTTCTTAAGGTCAAACAGCAATGGTTGGTCAGCAAAATCTTCCTTTTACAAAATAGCTTAGAATGGGATGAGCAAATGGCATCATTGTTGTAAAATTGGCTTCTCCATCTCTGCCTCTTGTTTATCCAAGTGTCACAGCTATGAACTCCCCCAAAAGGAACTCCAGCATTTAGTCCTGGGCAAAAGAAACCTTGGTAAACATTCCAGCTGGCTGAAGACACCAAGCAGTGACACGATCATTTTGTTCATTCTTATTTTGTGTAGAAAGAGAGACTTGAAACATGATCTTTTTCAATCATTAAAAATAAATGTTTCATTCTTAGGTCACAACTGTTTCTGGGTGCACAGCATAGCGGGGCTGGGATGGAGGGAGGGAGAGAGGGATGTTCTTCCCTCTCCAGTGCCAACACGTGGGCTAATCGCATGTGTGGCCCTGCAAAAGAAGCGCTGTGGGTGGCTCCCGATGGCTGGTACTGGCTTCCCCAAATGGGAAAGGGCAAACTTTCTCCATCATCTCTGGCCAGCAGATGAAAGTGGGCAGGGGACATGTTTCAGTCATTCGTATTTTCAGTAGGGGCCTATGAGAGGGCAAAAAGGAACAGGTTAGGGAGCTGTTGCTTGGGCAACGTGCCATGGACTGTGCCTCTGCAGTTGCAGTTTCGCTCTGTGTGTTACCTGTTCGCCGCAGTGCCTCAAAGGACAGGGACAGTTCAGGGTGTTTTTCACCTCCACGTAACTAATCTGAGGCTGCCAAGGTCACTCCTCACCAAAAGTCGTGACTGGCAGCTGTTGGACAGTCTGTATAAAGTGAGTTTGGTTTCAGCCCAGTTGCTGAAGGAGAGCTGGGCACTTCATGAAGCCCACTGCTCCTTTGGGCATGCTGGGTGTCCTGCAGAGCCGTCCGAAACCCACTGTTGCAAGGACAGGGGGACCTGACTCTAGCAAAAGCATCGGTCCCTCATGGTCATGGCTGAGGTCCCTCTTTCAGCAGTGGGAGCAAAGGTGGTTTTGTGATTTGGGGGGCTGCTGCCAGGATCCAGGAGGTCAGGAGCTCTGCACCACAGGGCAGGCGCTGAGCTCTCCTCTGCTTGTTGTCTCCTAGATGCAAAGTTGAGAATAGCGGTACTTACTCCTTCAGGTGGGCATCAGCTGGGAACTATAAGGTGCTTGAGAGGAAGAACCATAAAATTCAACACAGAAACCTCTACTCACAAGTAAAACCTGCAGTGTAACTACCCTTAATGGGTCCATTCTGCAGCTCTGGTGAAATATTTAGCATCTTTGAATCACAACCAGAAATAGCTGATTTCTGTCTCCAACTTTGCTATGCAAGTATTTTTCATGCAATTTTGTACCTTTTTTTCCTAGTAATAATACCCCCAAAACTCTTTCTGTGTAATGTTTAGGTAACTATACCACAATTTAATAGTTTGGGGAACTTTCCTTATTGCTAATACAAGGCAGCTAACCGAGAAACACAGTAACATAGAAATCTCCTGCTGAAATTGTATCAGACATCACAAGATTTCTTTGACAGGAACCATGCTGTTCTGTTTTATTTTTGCTGGGCTAACATTTATACTGCCATGTAACAGCAATAACAATAATTCTAAAAAAAAATCTTTTTGCATTATTTGTTGTTGAATTTATCTTGTTTAGACAAGCCACTTTCTGAACTTTAGGCAAGTAAACAGATAGGAATAACCTGCATTTAAAATCAATAAGAGACAAGTGCAGTGCAGTCCGCTGCTTCTTTGTGAGTCAGATGTTCCAGCCCCAAAATAAGCATCTGCAAAAAAAAAAAAAGATCACTTTGATCGGGCGTCACATGTGAGAATTACCTGAGGGCAAATAAATGTGGGGATCGCATTCTTATCAGCTCTTTCTGATAATAATAGCTCTTTCTGATAATAATAGCCCGGTCACTGGGGACAGTCTGTTAGTGTTGGCCCACTGGGTCAGATAACAATCCCAAGTCTCTCCCTCTCTTCCCCTGCTGTGACCCGGCCCATCTGCTTCTCTCTAGCCATATGGTACAGAAGTATCTGGGGCTGGAGACATTATAGTTTTATGCATCTGAATGCTCCTTGCTTTCATTGAAACTTCGCTGACATGACATTCCTTTGAATATTCCCCAACAAAAGTGGTGGGTTTTTTTGCCTTTGTTTTGGTTTTCATTTCAGACAGAGTATAAATGAACACAGGGGTTTATATCAACAGAGGAGATATCTAACAGATACATGGGTGGGTAAGAAGACTGGCAACACATTGCCTTCCCAACTTAACTTAAATGCAATGTTATTTATTCTGCCTCTTAACAACTAAAACAGACCCCAGCATATGCAAAAAAGTGGGGTTTGTTTGGATTTATTATAAATAAGCCCAGCCTGACAGGGTGCCTGTGTGCCATGGATGAAACGCAGTCCAACCTGAAAGCTGTAACATTGCTTTACAAAAAGTGAAGGAAGTAAGCCTGCTGGGACAAACTGTGCTTGGATGAGGCATGCCTCCACTGCTCCAGACCAGGCAAGGAGGGGTCCTGGGACGCTGCAGTGCTCTGCCCTGCTGCGACTGAGGTCTCAACCCTCATGCAGCCCGGCTGTAGCCCTGCCACTGCTCCTGGGGCCTGAGTTGGCCATGCTCCGGTGGCACTGGCCCTTGGAGGTCTTCAGATGGCCAGCACAGTGCAGCCCCAAAACCTCCCCTAAGGGGACATCCTGTTTCCCAGGCAGTCCTCGGGCATGGGGAACACACAGGTATATCCTCCACTGAGGGCATGTTGCAAATGTCCAATTAGGCCTAATGAGAGTTCAGCCCAGGCATCAAAGGAGGGAGAGACAATAGCAAATGCACAATACTCCTCTTCAATGGTCCCTTTACCAAGAGGAGGATGTAATTATTGTGTGGGCTTTAACATAACAAAGCTTATATGTTCATACTGGGCCTGGCATCCTGGGGCCCCTCTCAGCTGGGACCTCTGGACATCACAGCAACCACCTGCGTGATGGAGGCCTGAACTGGAAAAGTAAAATAGGGATTATTACACAAATATTACCACAACAAGTTGATTTACAAATTCTCTGAGGAAAGTGTCCAGCAGCACAGTTGTCTTTCAGTTTCTGTAACAATTTTAAATAGCAATAAAAACCCAAGCAGCTGAATCCATATCTATGACACTCCCTCCACTCGTATTTCTTACAGAGTCCCCTCATGTTTTCATCTGCCTTGTGGAAAGCCCCACACAATATGTCATGGAAAGCTCCAGGGAATTATAAAATCAGTGAGTCTCTCTAGAAGAATGCAAGGGTGTTGGCCACATTTTCACTTTGTCAATCAATCCTGTTATTTCACAGTTCCAGGGAGGTGCCTAAAATTAGTTCATTTTAAAAAAAATAGTGTTTTTAGTTATGACAGGCTCAACAAATCTTGAGATTTACTATCTGAGGCTATTTTTAATGCCTAGAAGTCAGAAACTAATTAACAGACTTTCTTGGGACATCTGAAAATTCAGGTTTGATTGAGAGTCTCTGTGCTGGAATTTGATGTAGATAGGCTGCCTTTCCTGCCAGACAAAAAGCCTGACCACCTGCTGCGCGTGTAAAATAGACCCCCAACCTCATGATGTCAGAGTGAGTTTTGCCATGCCCTGGGACAGCATTTAATGGATCAAAATGTGTAAGTCCATCACCCTCTACAGCCAAGTCTGGGTGTGCTGGAAGGGATGCTGGCAGCACTGTTGGGGACAGAAGGGGAGATAAAGAGAGAGGTAGGGAGAGAGTCTGCTTCATCCTCCTCTCCCCCCATCCTGTTGGTCAGTGAAACATGATGAGACTCACATTCCCTGAAAGGTAATACTGTCCTTTTGCTTTAGCACCTTTCTGGTTCCTCTTTACCTTGGAAAATTCTGTACTTACAAAGCAAGATTTGGAACCCATTAAGCAATATGCCATTTCACAAGTAGTTTTGCACCTCAGCAGTGATTGTGGAGTAGTGCTGCTGCCCCACTGCCAAAGGGAAAACCAGCTTCCTCCCATAATCCCAGGCCTGACTGTCATTTACCTCCTTTCCCTTCAGAGAAATTGATACTCTGAATCTGGATTGCGTGTGCTGGGGGAGGCAGGAAGGGCTGAAAAGCCAACACGATTATTGTGCTCATATTAAGAGTTTGAAAGGAATATAGCCTTTTGATGAAACTAAATATTTAAGTTTTCCATATTTTTTTTCTTCTTTTCCTGTTATTACCCTTTACTGACATATCTCTCCTAACAATAAGGCTTACAAAGATGTATGTGCCTGTGCATGCGCATGTGCACACACACACATGCGTACGTGCAGAGCCTGCATGTGAAGCAGCTAGTGGCTGTATGGCGCTAGCACTGGCTGTCTATAATTGGTACAACTCTAGTCACTGATATGGCCCACATCACAAGATCATTCATTTAGAGCAAAGGATCTTTTTCTCTTTACTTAAGCTTTCACTGCCTAATTTGCAAAGGAAAAGAAGAAAAAAAACAACAGAGAAAATCTGCCACAAAAAAATTGAAAGCAGATAAGAATGATGACATATTTCTTAGATTATATGATAGCACCTACCATGACATTGTTATTTCCTTTAAAAAGGCTACCTCCCTGAACAGGGATGAGGAGGGAAAAGATGAAAGCAAAAATTTCTTTACTTGGTAATTACATTCAGCGATGACTCGGAAACCCTCTAGACCAGGGCCTTCTTGTATTAGATGCTATATGGAAATGTTTTAAGAGTCATATAATATAATCATATTATATTGTATGCATCATATTGCAGAATTTAATATAAAATATGAATAATTGCTAAAGTGAGTTTCTCAACAATCTGCAACAGTCTCTCTCATCATAGCCATGATCTACCTCCCTCTCTACAATATCTTTGTTCCTTAAAATGTACAAAAAGATTTACAAGAATTTTAAAATAATGTACTATTAAGAGTTTATGTAATCTTATGTTTTATTCAGGAAACTTATTCTTAGTTCACTGTGTCATGTGTATACATACATTCCTACATAACTTATTGTGGAACTAAAGTGGTTATTGCAGTATACTTTCCACAGTTTAAGAATACATACTAACAAAACCCTCAATGACAAATAAAAATACACTGCCAAATACTTTGATCTTCACTATTCTAGTCACAAATACACTTTATTTGTTTCACCACTTCAATCCCTGGTGGGAGAACTTGCACAAGTACCCTGGGCCTGTAAGCCTTTAGGAACTGTACTGTGTATTTATGAAGCATTTATACTGCATCGTAAGAATATATAGTCAACAATAGTTTTCAGCGAACAGGATTTCTTACAGGAAATCAGGCTCATGCTAATCCAATATCCTGTTGCAAGAAGGGGCCGTACGTGCTGTTTCACAGAATGATGCAACCAGCCCAGAAGCTGGTGATTAGGAGATAATGTGCTCTTGGGGAAAGGCTCTTCCCAAGCCAGCGGATGGGGATGATGCCCTCAAGCCAGAGTTCATTTCTTGTTCTGACTTTTTACTTCTAATGTTTGATACTTTGATGCTGCGTTCTCTTATTTTCCGAGATAAGTATTCAGTGATTGATCAAGCAAACCAGGGGTTCAAGTTGTAAGGTTGGATGAATAGAGCGTGTTAAGTACTGGGGACAGAGGCTGATGAAAGAGCACATAAAAAGGCTGAGTGGTGGCTTCCTTATGGATTCGTTTCCAAACATGTTAATAGATGAGTGATTCTTTCTACTATTCTCTCTTCCTTTTTCTAATGTGAGCTTTTCTGCATAAAATCTATTTTTAACACAGGGTTATTTTCATATTTGCATTTAAAAATCTCCAGTACTGCCTCAACATACAGTCAAGATTTCTTATGGTTTGTGAATATGTGAATGAAACCAAAATCAATTTGACACCCATCTGTACAGTACAAAGACCAAGATGGGGTGCAAGCTTGAACTTGCTCAAAGCTGAGTAATGCTAGACTGTTATCTTGTCATTAAGAATTGCTTTGAGTCCCTATCTGTTCAGCAACTCTAATTAATGATCATTTAACTGTACTGTCAGCCCCGTTTAAATCTGAGTGTTGCCAGTTGCTTCCTTCATGCAGGCAGCCAATAGGTGCTGGGGGAGTCGTTCATGCATAGCATTGCCCCAGTGGCGCTGGGCCTATAGCATCCCAGTTTAATAGGGCATTCAGGGCTCATTAGCGAGGAAACACATCAGGAGTGACCGCTCCACTGCCACACGTTGCAACTAATAGCCTCGACGAACAGAATCGTTTCTGTTTCTGCTCACTTTTTTTTGAATCCTTTCAATGTCAACAAGTGGTCATGTCGGCAGAAGCCCGCCATTCTCCCCAACAGTTTTATCCGTTGCTCTCCTGAGCCAGACTTGTGTCCTCCTCCATTGTTCCAGCCACAATGGAGCCTGAGCAATCACAAAGGCTTCACAGCCATTCATCATCAGCTCACGAATTCTGGGGTTGAGATTACCCGCCAAACTTTTGGGCCATCATTTTGGCATAATGTGTGAATGCCCATGAAATACAAATAGTTTCTGAAGTTTATACTTTTGTTGCAAATGCACAGAATGGTGGTTGGGGGGGGTGTGGTGAGGGGGCTGGATGGAGGGAAAGAGGAAATAAAACCCGACATCACTCTGGCTAAAACAAGAAAAGATCCTGTGGAGGGGAGATAAGAGACAATGAGACTGCCACTGGAACGAGAGGTGTGGAAAGGAGCAACTGGGGAAATGGAGGTGTGTCCAAAAAAGTGTAATCACACTTTTTGGCTCATAGATTTGGAAATGGTCCCTCGGCTTTGTGAGGAGACACAGGCAGCTCTTGTGTCGCTGGGCTCTGGGAGGCACAGGAACAGGGCGCCCCTGCCTGAGCTCCCCAGACCCTGTCTCCTCCTTCCATTCATGGGAAAAACCAGCATTTCTTCCTGGTTACTGGAAACAGGACTGGCAAAAGGCTCGCTGGAAGCGTACACCTGCTGCTTGTTATTTGTATTAGGTTAGCATTTAGCCCCTGTTGTGCTAAATGGAGAGTGAATGGATGTTTTACACCTGGAAACCTGAGATCTGAAGATGTAGTGACTTTACCAGGGTCACACGGTAAAGGTCAGAGATGAGAATCAAAGCTAGAGAGTGTGTGTTCCAGTTTATTTTGGTGTATTACTTTTACAGTGCCATTCTCTTTCCTACATCTGAAGTGATGGGGCTGAATCCCGCCTGCTTGAATGCCAGGCAAAAGAGACATTCGTTTATTGTGTACTGGCTACTGTCTGGACACGCTCAATACACCCAAAGCATCCTCCAAATGCTCCACTTTGGGTGATGCGGAAAGAGTGCACTGTGACCACAGTGCATAACAGTGCCATCAGATGTTTGCTCAGCACATGGCAGAGAGCTTGCTGGACACTTCCACCTCTTCCTTACCATGTACTGTTTCATGGAGTTTACATTGTGTTGATTTTGCCTGAGTAAGGACTAATGGCTGAATCCTAGTCAAAAGGATTTGATTTAAGGATCATTTGGAAATCCCTGTGGGTATCCTGCAGTCTCTTCCTGGTCATTTTAGCAAGCCAGGAAGTTACAAGGGGACAAAAAGTGTTCATAAGAAAAGTAAAGGTGGTTTTTTTTGTCTGTCACTGGAAGATTAAGTTTGTCATAAACCACAATCATAGCAAAAGATGCTTTTCAGTACAAGCACCTAGAAATGATCTCCTATTCCACTGTCCACTGTATATCAACTAGAGTTCTCTTTTTGCTTGTTGCAATAATCAGAATGAAAAAAAAAAATTCCAGACTAACTCTGGAAAGAGGGCTGTGTGTAATTCCTAGTTATCTATTGTTTGTTTCTCTCTTGATTTCGATATAGTTACACCCAACCGATACTGCAGCAGGGCAGGTGTTTCTTCTTGCCTCCCGTGGTATAAAGCAGGAATACTCAAAGCAAAACAACTGCCTGCAGTATGCTTCAGTGCTGTTTACAGTTTGGGTATAAATTAATGAGCCTGATCTGGTCTTACTTTGAAACTAGGCTGGAATAATCCCACTGATTTCATTCATGTGTGGTATATACAACTGTGAGGAGTCAAACTCTTGCGTGAAAACCTTGAGTTCCAGTTGTCCTGGTAATTACCACATATAACTGTTGGGTGAATCATCACCAGTGGTAAAATCTTTATGAAGCACAGTAAAATAAATACTGTGAAGTCAAAGTCCCAGCTACAGCGGGCCCCCATGCAGGGATTTGTTGAGTGAAGGACTCACGGCTGTGTCCATAAACTGAACCTTGCACCTTCAAGGGCCCAGGGTATTCATCATCCAGGGGCATCCACAGCCCAAAGTTAGGTGTGGAAGCTGTGTAAGTAAGACTGAGGAAACAAAGGCAGGCAGGAATGGAAACCACAAAAGCTAAGTGGGGAACCATATAGGCTAGAAATACCCCCTTGCTGCATTTTGCGTGTGGCTGATCTAGTAGACGGGCACAGGGAACACTGATTGTCAAGTCTTGCAGACAAGATAAGCAGGACAACATCACAACAAGGAATCTCAGCAGGTTTAGTTGTAATCTAAGTGCATTTCAGCTGCCAGGACTTAAATGGGCATGCCCAACACAACATCTTTAGGGATCCTTAGAAATACTAGCACAGGGACCCCGCCTGTCCCTGGGGTTAGGCAGCGGCTTTGCAGAACTTACGTGCAGATGTGTCTTGTGGAGCAATGGAGCAATATCCTGACTGGTAAATCAGATGGGGTTTGGCCTCAATGTGTTTTCAGGTACTTGCCCCAGTCACTCCTACCAGAGCCATAATGGTATGCATCTATTCAAGCTTTTCAAGGACAGAATTTTTCTTTTTTCTTTTCTTCTTTTTTTTCCCCCCTCTCTAAAGCAGCTTATGAAAGAGGTAACTGCTCCTTTTCACAGTCAAAGCAGGATATTCTGAACTGAATGCTAACTAGACTTGGGGCCAGACTGAAGAACATTTGAGCAGTTGTTCAGATGTGGGGTTTTGGCTTCAGCATCATAAGTAATAATATAGAGGGAAAACTGTATCTGGAAAAAGTATAGATAGCAGCCTCTGAAATGTCTTTAGGTTTTCTAAAAGTTGGAAGTTTTCCCTAAGAGAAGGGGAATCATGGTATGTAAAAATGTCTCTCTTTTTTTGTTGTTGTTGAATTTTGCAGTAGTTTTATGAGATCGTTGATTAGCTGCATGGACTTGAAGTCCTTGGAATTGAAAATGTGCCAGGCTGGGTAGGTAAAGCATTCTGGTGCTCTTCACAAAGCTCCCCTCTGAGTTTCATGTAGCCCTCTACAGCTGGGTACCAGATCTCCTCTCAAGTCCAGGCCCTGCAAAGACTTAACTGTATGCATCTGCCTAAACGTGAACTGCTCATTTGCTTATAATTCCACACATTGTGATGAGTTTTGGTTATTCTGAAAGAGAAATACAGTGAAAGTTACGTGAATGCCTAAATTTGTGGATTTGGGGCATGCATGTGGACAAAGCAGTAAACTGAGAGGTGTGCTTGCCCCCCAAAGTGGGGGTTTCTTATTAAAAAATTTTTTCTTCACAGCTCCCAAAATCACATCTGAATGTATAATATTTCACTATATAGAGTCGATGACTGAAAGTTGGTTTTTTAATATAATTTAGAATGAAAGTATAGAAGACATCAAAAATAGCATGTAAGGAAGTATTCTGAACTATATTGAGCAACTGGCTGGGGGCAGGCTTTGTCCCTGATACTGATGACATCAGTACATGATACTGATTTCTAGTATCAGATACCATGCTGGTATTTCAAAATGCCACATCTGTGCTGTGGCTTCTTTTCTTGTCATCACCACATACATTATTCAGTGGTAAGTAAACTGAGCACCCGAGATGCAATGTGGGTATGTAAGAACCTAGGTCCTGTATTGCTCGATGTCTTGCTTCGCATTCCACATTTGGCCGCAAGTATTACTTTTAGGCCCAAAGGGTATATCTAGGTCGAGTCAAATAAAAATCTTCCTTACCTCTATCACAATGCAGAAGTTCATTCTACCTTCTTTTGTTGATAACTCTTCCATGTTTCACATCTGGAGCTCCTCGGTTTAAATAGCAATATTTATGAAGTAGGGGTAACCTTAGGTATAACAACAACGTAAGACAGCTAGAGAGTGATGGTAAGAGGGAAAGCTTAGGCTTCAATACCAGTCCCAGGGAACTGATAAAAGGGTTAATATGTTGATCAAGCATAAGCCAACCCAGTTTTCACTGCTGCATGCTCCTCTGAACATGGGGGATTGCCTTGGGTGCAGAGCTTTCATGGCCTCAAAAGTGCAGTTCCCCTCACACTTTCTAGGGATGTGATCTTGCTTTTTCTGACTTGGGAGTAATTCTGATTATCTAGCGAAAAACTAAGTGAGCAAACCCAAACCCTATGTTTCTAGTGCAAAGTTTGTTGCATAGCTGTTAGTTGCCTTTTTTTTTTTTAGGGCAAGTAACTTAAAGAATAGCCTTTCCTCGTTGATTGCTCTACCATTCATCGGACAGCATATGGTTTTTGTCTTGGGAATCATCCAACATGTCACAAAGGAAGTGATACTGGACAGTTACTAGGCAGCTTTTGTATACTTTGGGGATAGGGGAAGATGGTATTTTAATAGATTTCCTTGGGGATCTCTTAGAAGGGTAATTTAATTGTTGAAATCAAATTTTGGACCCCTGTCACAAATCATTACCTTATCTTTCATCCAACTGTTCCCTTGTTGTTCAAACTAATAAAACATGCACACTGCCCTCCATTCATGTGATTCCCTTCATTCGTTTTTAACTGGTAACCCCCGCTAATAATGGGTAGGTGGCCTGTTCCTGGTTGCGGATTTTTTTGAAGGAATGGATAGTTTCTCTAGCTACCACTTCAACAAAGATGGCAACACTCAAAATGAAAAGCCACAGAACCACGAGTGTTGGTGAAATTCAAGCAGGAAAATGACTGAAAGAGGAGGATGCAGCCTGGAGCATCTCCTTAAATATTCACGTTCTGATCACTTGCAGGCGAATTCTGGGCGAGTGAGCCGTCGGTGAAGTGATCTTGAGACCCTTCTTGGTGGAGCTGTTTGTCGCCATTTCTGTGGTAGTGTTTTATCAGTTCTGGCTTTCTCTCAGTAATGCTTTCAGAAGTTAGTTTGCTGAATTTTGCTGCAGCTGTTTGACTGAAGCATCTGAGATGAGGTGCACCCTTTTCTTTCTCCTTTTCTGTCATCTTCTCTCACCCAGGGGTTCTCTGCCTGCCCTGCGTTGGGGAAACAGCTTGTGGTCCCACTGCCTCAGCTGCTCCTCACCAGGTCCAAGCAATGTGCCACCTGCAGAAATACAGTCAAGCAGCACCTGCGTCCATCCTGTCCCAGTCTCCCCAGCCTCTGTAACCTCTCTTGTTCCCTCAGGAGCTTGCAGTCCCCCGCTGTCAGTCTGAGTGCTGCAGCTCTCCTGAGGACAGCTTGAAGGAGTGAGGATCTTCATTCCAGCGATTCAGACGGTAAGGAGATGGGGGCGGTGGGGAGAGCTCTGAGCTGGCAGAGGCAAGTTAAGGCAAGAAAAAGTGAGTAGGCAGCAGAGTCAGGGCAGCACGTGCTATGAGGTTAGCGGTATGGTCTCAGAGCATCCTTAACCTTTTGCAAAAGCCCAGGTGACCTTCAAGCTGCTTGAATTTGATCCGAAGGCTGCTTCAGCCTTCTGGTCACCCCCTGAATTTAGGAGTAGAGAATGGAAATGTGTGTAGGCTGCTTATTTCTCACTGTTCAACCACATTGTTCAGATGTCAGATCGTGTGGGTACTGAGGGATTTTGGCTTAAGTGATTGTGATTATTTATAGGCAGGATTTCTGAAAGTGCTCAGGCTTGGCCCAGCTCTACTCGCATGGAGATCACTGGAGTTTTTTAAAAAAAAGTAATCACTGCATCATTAAAGAACCCAAAGTCCTCTTTAAGGCACAGTGCTCCCTTTGCAGGCACTGAACAAGCAGCATCCATCCCTACTGTTCAGTATTTATCATCTGAAAAAGTAGAAAACAGAATATTGAGGAGCATCAGGTCCAAAAATAAAAATGTATGTGTTCAGACCGAGGAGGTGATAGGTAGCAGCTGCACACTGTTTGCTCACTCATTTATTGGCCACAATTCTATGGTCACTTCTTGTTTTTCACTACAACATTCTTTCAAATTCTGTTCTGTTCCCTTTCACCTTAAGAAATATTCTTTGAGCTGTTGTGAGCTCAGAAAAAATATGTTTAGAAACACAATGAATGGCTTAAATAATAGTGACATTTAGGGCTGTTTCTACCAAAGTGTAGCTACAATTCCTATCATCTTAGAGTGTGAATCATTATGCAAGTTAATAGGTGAGTGTCTAAATAAAAGGATTTTTTTCTAGTTACTTCAGTGAAAACAGGATCAAATCTAGTGCTTCATGCGCTCAGGAGCTGACGCCTGCTAAGTGCAGTTCTTACACGTTTCTTTATTCCCAATGCTAAGAAAACCCTAGCTTTTTTTTATGTTTCATCAAAAATGTTTTTCTGGAACAAACCAAAACAAACAGAACCTAACCGGTCTTTTGTTGGTCGCGCCACTTCCCAAAGGGTCCCGGGCACTTAGTGACACAGCATCTGTCTCAGATGCTATTGAAGGCATTCAGCCCCTAAATGCTCTTCCACTGACATTCTTTTATACTCTGGTATTTGACAAACTCATACAACTGGGGTAGAGGAAAGGGGAAAGGCATCTTTTGAATAGGGTGGAAAATATTTAATCTTCTCTCCATCTGATTATCAGTTAAAATTCTCAGAAACCCATGTGCGCTGTTTCTACTTGTTTTCTACTTTGGGGGAAGCCAAGTCTCTATGTGCCTTTTCATTATTATTAAAATTATTGTTGTTCTTGCTATTAACAACAGCAATTGGAATAATCCCTGTAGGATTTAAAATTGAAAGCCGGCTGAGGTCTCCAAGCCTCAGTGCCCTTTTACTAAATATGTGTTCAGGATTAGACCCTAGATTTGTGCTGCTTAGTTCAAATTATACTTTCACTAATTTTAAAGGAGAAAATGACTGAATACAGTTTCTTCAGTAGTAGCGCTTGTAGACGAAGCCTAATGTTGGTCTTTTGAGGACTGTCCCTTTAAACCATCCGAGGTGTTTATTTTGTATGTGAAGAAAGACTTTACTGCTCTGAGTAACATAATCCTGGCTGTGTGTAGAAATGGTGCGTGTATGTGTGGAAGGAGGAAGGACAATTGTTCTTTTTGTTCTTAAAAACCAATGTTCCTTTTTATAAAGAGATTTTAGTGTAGCCCTCTGTATTCTTCCTCACTATAGAGAAATCCAGTGAAATAGTATCTATTTCCTCAGATTGCTGCCCTAGATACCGTAACACCACATGGGTAGTAGATGTGCTAAATTGGAGGGGATTTTTTATCACCTTTGTGGAAGTGTTTGTTCTTGTATCTTTTCTTTTTCCTCATAAAAAGGAAAAAAAAGAAAGAAAAAGAAAAACTTCACAGAATAGTAAACCTGAGACACGGATTCGAGTGCCAGACAGTTGAATGAACAGGATAATCGGGGTATTTTTTTTGACAGGTGCGACAGCCTGCCTATGACTGGCATTATAATCATTACCATTTTAATAAGGCTCTAATAGGGGGGCTGATAATTCAATGGGGTGTGAGGATCCTAATTCAACTCCCAATCCCACATGAATGTGCTAGAATTTGTGGGCTTTGTTTTCCTCTTTTGTACCCCTGAATGCAAATAATTACTGGCTATAGATTCAAAAATTCTTAGAACTGGAAGCTAAATTAGCTCTCCTAATACTGCACAAGAATGTCAATACTCAGGGGGGGAAAAAAGGAAGTAAGTGGTTTTTGGTTGTTTTTTGTATTACACTTGTGATACTGCAAAGGTTCTGTAGCTTAAGTGGTTTGGTTGGCAGCGTGAATAATACCAGCACTGTTTCTAAAGAACATGCAGCTCCCTTCCCCCCCCGCCCCAAAAGGAAAAGTAAATGTATTTGTCTGAAAATCATTTCTGAAAAATCATACGCTGCTTGCTACCTGCTATTTTTGTTCACGTTGCCTCAGTCTGTTCTGGATGTGTGTGTCCACTGTATTCTTTCAGTGGCGGTGTGAGGTATGTTCAGCATCTGTGGCCATACTTTCACAGGAGCCCTTTAGGCTCTAGTGTAGTCGGTTTGTCCCATTCAGATGATCTTACAAGACAATTTCAAATATTGCGGCAGTGCCCCACACTGCAGTTCGAGGCTGGGTGCTGAAGGCACTCTGTCCGTGCAGGAGCTGCTCAGCACCTGAAAAGAATTTGTCTCTAAACTTAGGAGCAGACACCAATCTCTGCTCAGGCGACTACTTACATTTGTGCTCAACAGACATTTGAATAGCTGTTTCAAAACCCGGGAGGCTAAGGGGTAAGCAGCCCTTCTTCCTTGCTCCTGCTGACTCCTTACCATGTGCCTTACTCTTGGGACACAGGACCGGGTGAGTGGGAACGGACCCCTCCTTACCCCTCTCCCCATTAACAACCAGAACAAAAACCAAAGGGCCTTATGCTTTTCTTTTTCCCCCTCAGCAGGCCTATGCAATGAATTTCTCCATTCATTTGTGATCAATAATACATATTATAATTTCTAATTAATGAACAACAGTGCTACATGGGACAGGACTTTGAAAAATGGAGAGGGATATTTCCATATAACCCCTTGCAGCTGGAATCAGCTTCTCCCGCCCACTATTTCTGATCCCAAATTAGCTGTGGAGTCTTGCCATGATTTCAGTCCTCTTGATCTTTTTGCACACACACTGCCTGATGTATAAGGAGTATGAGCAGCACCTGGGAGTGAAAGACAAGCAAATGCACCTTATACCATTTAAGAGTGGGAAATAACTATGGTGGATGAACTGACCTGGGAAAAGCAGCCTGAACCTTTGCCCCAAACTGAAATGTAGAGTTTTGGAGGTTTGCCAAAATCTGGTTAATCTTTCTCCCTCTGTCTTTTAATGGTATTTATGGTTTCACTGCACTTCCTGGTTTCAGCTGGGTCCAAAAGCAGGAGACTGAAATATCATTGAAGAGGCTATTCACAGTGTTTCCAGCTGGCTAGGACCATGGAATGAAAGATCTCTCACAATAAGGTCTGTTCTAGAAGGATTTTTGCCCAATTTCTATCCTGATGAGATTCTGATGAGCAGCCAAACTGTTAGAAAATTATCCTAATTAAATCGAAACTTTGAAAATATGCCCATCCACAAAATAATCGACATCCTTCACCTGAGGAACCTGCATACAGAGAATTCATTAAGTTTCTCTTCTGCGGCTTTGTGCAGAAGATGTTATTCTTGCTTGGCCTTGGAAGGCCCTCACTGAATTGATATGAACACAGGCTATTTGTGTTCCCTTCAGGATAATTTTTTGATGCATTTCAAGATTTCATGGGCACTAAGCTGCAAACCTAGATAGTTTCTGTCTTGATTCAGACATTGAAACTCATTCTCAATCCCATGGTCAATGTGAGACTGGGACAAATGAATGTTTTATCTATTATGATGAGGGCCTGTCACTCCAGACTATGACCTCAACTACTGATCTTACAGGCTGTCTAACTTGGTCAACTAATGACATTTGAGTTACCTCAGAGAGCTCTAGGGGAGCACCCTGGAGATTACTCAGGACTGCTGTATGAAGATTTTTTGTTTTCAGCTCTCACTGAAGGGTCCCCAGGCATCCTCTTCATCTTCTGAGTGTACTGAGTCAGAGAAGGCTTCCTACCATCTCCACAAAGTTTTTCCTCTTCTACCTTTTGAGCCCTCAGCTCATGTTGTGTACACAGGACTGGTAACTGTTTGATTCAGAGGAGGTGGTATCACCATCCAGAGGTGGAAGTGTTAACATCAACATTGACTGAAAGGCTCATAAACATGGTTTAAATATTGTGTTGTAGCTGCATGGAAAGAGAAATGAATTTAATTTTTTTTATCCATACCTATCACCCACAAACTCTTGGTCAGCAGATTTGATCTGAACATTGGACATCTTGGTTAAACCAGATTAGCTGGTGCCAGACAGGTGTCATTGTGAAGAAATACCATGTTTCCTCAGGCAGAAAATGACAGGAATTGAAAATGATCACTGCCTTTCTGCAAGTATTGTAAAGAATATATGGAGATCTGTTCTCCATTGCATATAGTTGGATTTAGGCTTGATGTTGTTACAGAGCAATCCAAGATGCTGGGACAGGCTGTGAAGAGCAAAACCCATAGCTGGAGAGGTTAATCTTTCCCTCTGTTTTGTCTTACCTTTTGTGGACAATGTGGCTAACTATTGTTCCTGTATAACAATTTTCCTGTTTTGGCTAAAAGGATTGTTGAGAAGTTTGTGAAGAACCGACTGAAGATGTCCTTCTTTTTCTTAGGCCTTATTCAGTCTCTCTGGGGGACAGGGTAACATCTGGTGGTTTGGAATATGATCCTGAGAGTACACGAAGCTCTCCCGGCTGACTCGGACCACACGATGTGGTTGACATGCTTCTAGTCACTGACCGATAACTTTATTCTTCTGTCTCAGAGATCACAAGAGGCTGTGCTGGGCTGGCTCCTGTCCTGCAAGTGCCGTCCTTGGGGACTCTGTGACTCTTCTTGTCACTCTTTAGGTTCAGCGTGTCCATGGGGTTGTTAGGTCAGATAGTCAGGGGTCAAGGAGCTCTAATGGTTATCCTCAGTTCTTGGTCTCAGTTTCATTAGCTCTAGTCACTGCTGCTAGAAACTGCACTTTTTGTCAGCTACTAGGTTTGAGGGATGCCCGGGCATGGATGACAAGCATTTGGCTATGTTTGGGTAGAAGTGAAAACAAGCAAAAAAAAAAATGTTGTTACAGATGGGCAAAGATGCCAGAAAAAAAGACAAATATCTTAAAGAGTCACTGAGGGTGTGCGCTAATTCGTGATTCAGTGGGGAAGGTTTTAGGGCACGAGGTAGGAGTCTGATCTGAGCTGCTGCCAGGTGCTCGTAAGGCATGGGAGTGCAATGCTTTCAGATAAACTCCCCACCCAAAAAATGGAGCCCATTTCTTTTGCAGGCCAAATTTGCTACTGTTGTCATCACTGTATAACTACTGTGTCTAGCCGTGGGCCCAGAGCTAAGCATGGGTCTAGAACAGCTGTCCTTCCCCAAATAGCTCAGAAGTTTGAGAAAAATAAAACAAACCAGAGGAACATAAGGGAACAACATTTTTCTGTCCTGTGGTGATATGAATGTGGTGGAGAAAAACTGGTTTTAAACTTAGATGATTTGTTTAGGCTATTGAAAAGAGAGCATGGGGTAATTTATCTTGTTTTATAGCCCTCCATGAGCTCCCTATTGCCTACCTGTTTGAAGGAGGTTTCTTCTTGGGTCATCTTTCAGCCACTGCACTCTTCCTGGGTCATGTTTCAGCCATTGCACCCACATAAGACGTTCAGGCAAATGCTGCCGTGGGTTTAACAAGAGTGGCTGCCAGGCTGAAGTTCGTGAGGAGAGACCCAAGCCACCAGGACTCTTCCCCCTTGATACCAGCCCCAGTGAATCCAAACCTGCTATGAGACATGAAACGGAGCAAAGCTTGGCCTTCCCTGTTGGGGGTCAAAGGGGGAGGGGAAAAGGGGTGTGAAGATGCTGACTTTCCCTCTCCCTAATCAGGCAGCTAGGTAATATTTAATGTTGTCTTGTTCATCTTTCCACACATTTAGTGGGTAGCAAACTTTCTTGCAGATGGAAGATTAGCTAGTTAAAGTTTTCCAAAAAATATTGAAAGAAAGCAAACACCACCCGAATGGTAAATTCTAGTAACATTATCCAGGCCCAAAGGATTATGATGCAGCAGTTAAAGATTTTGTTTCTGCCTTTGCCACTGGCTTGCTACCTGGCCCCAGCATTTAACTTCCCTCTGCTGTTGCTTCCCCTTGTGAAAGCAAGATCTAATACTAAGCTGTCTCTGAGCAGGTCCGTTCATCAAAGTTCATAAAGTGTTTTGAAGAAGGTGCTGCTGCTAAGAGAGCTGCTGTAAAAATCTTGACCATTAGCATTCACTTTGATGCGTCAAAAGTAACCATTTTTCCCTAAGGTGCTAGAAGTTTCATTGTGTGAAGAATTTAGATTAACATTAAATACAGAAGGTTTTAGAAATCATTCACCTTGAAGACTGGCAAAACTGGCACATTCACAGCAGAAGTGAAAGACATGTTTTATCTGTGTTGTCCTTTGTAATTATGCTGCTGAATAACAGAAGTATTATCACACCAGGGTTAGTGCCAGAGGATTACCCAAAGTTTTTCAAATGGGATGGTAAAGTGGTGCAAACAGGTGCACAGACAAAGAGCAAAAAGAGGGGGGAAAAGTGAGAGAAAGAAAGCTGAGGCCTTCTAGTTTCAGCCACATAGCAAAATTAATGGTTTCTCTAAATGAATAGCATGGCTAGATTACTATTGAGCCTGTAAAATTAGAGGAATGAGTCAGATTCTTCATTTCACTCCTGTTTTAATTTAAGCAAAGGAGGTCAACCTTAATTGTGCTTCACCTCAAAAAAAAAAAATCTTTTCATTGGAATAATTTTGCAGTGGACAAAGTGACTCATAAGAATAACATGGTCTCTGAAAACTGCTTGCCAATAGCTCCCTTTGCAAACTGGATCCCGATAACCAGGACTTCTTTTTGAATGTCCCATATATGTGTATTCAGAAAGAGAGAAGGAGGCATGTCTAAATGAAGTTAAAAATGTCTTTACAAGCAAAACAGCCAACATAAGCACATGGTCCTTGTTACTCTTTTTTGGTGCTGCCTTTTTAATCTATCTTTGTGTGTTGATTTATTTGTGTACATTAGAGCCATGTGGACATTTCCTAATCTCTTCAGCTTAGAAAATAACAATGTACTTTTGCACAGCTCCTTTGCAAGATTAAACTAGGAGAAGGTTGTTGGTGCCACTTTTGGATATGAAATGCTGTGTATCAAGAGGTGCATTTCAGTATCTACTGTAAATTACCACAAACATAGCTGTTAAGGGTTAAGGATTTGGATGTGGACGTCTAGGGGAATTTGGGGAGGGAGAGAAGGGGGCATTTGGGTCTTCCTCATGGGAAGCTCTCTCTCACATGATAGCTTTGGGAACATTTTGTGGTGGGAGGAAGCAGAACTTCAGGCATTTGGGTCACTGGGGAAAGTGGCCCATCTTGTAGATTTCTGCGTTACCTCCGTCTGTTGGCTGTCACTGAGAATGGGGGCATATTTTTGCTTATTGATTGCCCTGCATTTGAGGGAAGCCTCCAGGTCTACTACCACCTTGCTCCCCACAATGCCAGGAAAAGTCGCAGAAGCTCTGTATGAGTGAGTGATGGGGGGTGGAACAGGTCTGGGATGACATATTGATGTTTCCCCTGACTAATGCCCTATAGTGGGATTTCTATGATTCTAAGCAAGACCTTGAAGGCACCTATGGCTTTGCTTTGTAATTAGAGTGTCGTGGTCCCTGAAAAGAGACCTCCTGAGAATACTTGCTATAAAGAATTGTCAGTATAATATCTGAAATTGCCGGTCCCTGAATCACATGGTGTGAGCAAATCATGGGCTTCACGGCTATGCAAATAAACAGCAGCCTTGTGATGCCCCCTCCCCTCTGCTCTCCTGTCGGCTCTGTTCTTGTGCATCACTAAAGGGCATTGAAATTGCACAAGTCAGTCCTCTCAGCGGGCTCGGTGCCCCGCTGGCTCACAAGAAAGGGGACAGCGGGGAGTTTAGGGGCAACAGAGTACACATGTATGTGCTCACTCCACATGCATGCCCTGCCTGTCATCCCAGCAAGACCCGTCACCCTCCTGATTGTCGTTTTGATCCTACTTCTTCAGCGGACATGCACTGAGTCCTGCAGCCAGGGCTGTGAAGGATTGACACTTTCCTGTCACAGGAAGAGCCCTGAGATAACACACAGTAGACTTTATGGTGAATAAGATTTGTTTTCTCTCTGAATTTAAAGTGGTGGTGTTGACTCGATGACAGTAACTGAACATTGTTATCTTATTTTGTCTGTGTCATAACATAGCCAAGAGGGGACATCTGAGATCACATCTTGGTTTAGAGAAACTCAGAAATCAGAAATTCGTTCCCTGTGAGTAACTTTATCATTTCTGTGGATACATGTGAATAAATAGCACTTCTTTATGGTTTGGAACAACTTTACTGAAACAAAATGGTTTGGTATTATCAAAACAAACTTTTTTATTTACTATTATTAGTAAAAAATTCAGTAAACTCAACTTTGTTTGACAAGGTCTGTATTGCCGAATGAAGAAGTATTTAATTTGAAAATGCAGGGTAAGTCCAGTTGCATGGTTCTCAGGACAGTTTCCAGTAGGTGAATGTTTCATGTTCCTGGAGTTCAAGCTCTGCATAAGAATTCGTATCTCCTGTGTGATACCGCAGTACCTGGGATCAGCTGAGGTGTCTAAGATAAGGCAGTCCTTCATTAAATATGGCTGACAGCAGTGCTCACCAAGCGAGGCATTTCTGCCTTGCTGGTTTACCTGAAGTTGGATGTATGGACATGGATATGGTGAGGTTCTTCTGTATTCCTCCTTTTTAGCCTGGTTCATATTCCATATTCCTGGAAGCAATGCATGGGTAAGCTGGCTCCAGGTCTCTCTACATATCATCTCTCTCTAATTTTTGAACTTGGCTGCTGGGTAGAAGAGAAGGAGCCAGATGAATGTTTCTCACTGGAATAAAGCCTGAAACCTGATCTCAGCTGTACTATTAACAACAGACAATCTACACGGAGGTGAGGAAGGTGCAGATGCAGGTCTCCTGCTGCTCTGCTGGGACAGCACCTCCTTCCTTCAACCTCTTGTGGGTCATCATGTCTTACGGGGATGTTTCACTGAGAAGGATGACAGCAAAATGCAGTTTGTTGTCAGGCTGAGAAGGTCATTCCCAGTCTTTTCTGCAATATCTTTAAAAAACCCCCATTTTATCTCATTCTGTGTGAGCCAGATTGCCAGGGGACACAAATCAGTGGTTCTCCATGGATGACCCCAGTTTTCCGTCAGCAACAGGTCTGGCCCACAGAACTTGCCTAGATTTTGGATTAGTGTGTTCATAGGACTTATCAAGTAAAACTGGGAGAGTAAAGACCCTGTAGAGAAGTTTTTCAGAGGCAAAAACCCCCCAGCTATTAAACAATTCATAACTGAAGCTCAGACACATTGACCACATAACAACCAGTTTAGAGCATGGAGAATTTCTCCTAAATAAATAAAGATCACTTGGTCAAGCGAGCTGACACCTGCCCCTTACGCAGCATGTAGAAAATTCAGGTAAATTGTGCTTTATAAAAGTGCTGTATGACAGGAATAAGTATGGTGTGTAGGGCACAGAGCTTGTCACATTAGTAAGCAGAACTGTGTCCAGAAGTAACGTGAGAGCCCAGGAAAACACGGCTAATGGAGAAACGGATCCTTGGAAAGGAGAAACAGTTGTTTATTTTCGAGGTGCAAGGGAGTAAGCAGGATGAGAAAAGTGCTGGCTGTCAAGTCGGCTTGCATGGCACAAAAAATAAGGCATCCCAGCTGCTGAGAAGCACGATGGAGGTATCATTATGCGGCGCTGCCCGGGCAGCGTGTGGTGCGTTCACAACAGGGAGTCGCGCAGCTGTGACGTACCGCCACACACGCGAGCCTCGCTGACAGACCGATGGCTCTGATTACCGTTTCTGTGGTCTGCTTGGAACCACAGCCTGCTCTTTGTTCACTGTGTGCGGGGAATACCCTGCAAGCCTGTAGGGGTTTGGTTTTCAAACCTCTGAGTGAAGCAAAGCTTTCACTCTTCCATACCAAGGGAGGAGGGTTACAAAGGAGACAGGCTGGTTTTTGTCACATTAGTAAGCAGAACTGTGTCCAGAAGTAACGTGAGAGCCCAGGAAAACACGGCTAATGGAGAAACGGATCCTTGGAAAGGAGAAACAGTTGTTTATTTTCGAGGTGCAAGGGAGTAAGCAGGATGAGAAAAGTGCTGGCTGTCAAGTCGGCTTGCATGGCACAAAAAATAAGGCATCCCAGCTGCTGAGAAGCACGATGGAGGTATCATTATGCGGCGCTGCCCGGCCCGGGCAGCGTGTGGTGCCAACAGGGAGTCGCGCAGCTGTGACGTACCGCCACACACGCGAGCCTCGCTGACAGACCGATGGCTCTGATTACCGTTTCTGTGGTGCTTGGATCAGCGAGCCTCGCTGACAGACCGATGGCTCTGATTACCGTTTCTGTGGTCTGCTTGGAACCACAGCCTGCTCTTTGTTCACTGTGTGCGGGGAATACCCTGCAAGCCTGTAGGGGTTTGGTTTTCAAACCTCTGAGTGAAGCAAAGCTTTCACTCTTCCATACCAAGGGAGGAGGGTTACAAAGGAGACAGGCTGGTTTTAGCTTTGTTTTGTTTTGTTTTGTTGGGGGTTTTTGTTTGTTTGTTGAGTTGGGGTTTTTTTAATAATTATTCCTCACTTGAAAGTTTTTTTCTGGAGCCATTTGAAAGAATTCTAAGATTTCTTGCCAGTACGTTTATTTTAAAAGGGACAAAATCTAGAAAAAGCAATATTCTCATCATGATCCTCTTTAACTCTCACAGCTGGCTGGAGCTGAGGTCTCTGCTCAAGCCTTAGGGGGGATGAGACAGATGAGAGCTTATCACACCTGCACATGATCAGCTGTGATGGTGTCAGACCATGGGCCCAAGGCACTAGCAATTTGGCTGTTGTCTCTGTGTGGGACTGTGATACCTGGTGCTGATTACACAGGTAATGTGTGTGCCTGGCTCTCCTGAGAGCTGTGCCAGGCTGTGCCACAGGGTGCTCGGCAGCTGTAGCTGGTGTCTTCCAACCATGGGCATCGGGGCCTGGAGCTTACAACTGGTAGACACCCCCCTGAAAATAATAATGTCATAACAAATGTACTTCTGTGCGCTGTGAAGCGAGCAATGAAAGTGCAGTGGGGTGACTGAGGGCCCTGAAAGCAGCAGGATAGAGGACACTAGGGGTTGATGGGGTTACAGTAGTGGCTCAATGGGGCAGTCTTTCTCTTAAAGTGGTCTGAAACACTGTATTCCCCCATATCAGGCTCCAAAGACATGAACCAGAGGGCGATGGGGGTGTTGAGGGAATGTGCTCTGGGAGTTCAGCGTCACCCCCTGACCTAGCAAGGTATTCATACTCTCGCTGGCAGGTTACATTTGCTTTCCAGAAAAAGTTTTCTGATATAGACAAAAGCACTCCAGACTACCCCTGTTTATTACATTCACCCACGCTCCCCTCCCCGCCCCCCCGCTCTTTATGTACTCTTACAAATTTGCAGCAGGAGAGACTGTGCATCAGAAATGACAAGTGAAATGCAATTTTATCTCTTTTTTCTCCTTTTTCTTTTCTTTATCCCAAAAAGCACACTGCACCTGCAATGTCAGCTTCCTCAACCAGCCTCGTCAGTGACCCACAGCCTTAATTTGGAGGGACTGAAACGGGGGAGAGGTCAGCTCAAGTATTGCCTAAGCTTGTCCTCACTTAGCTATGAGATCCCATGCTCTTTTTGAGCTTAATGGTCTCATCAGTTTCAGTCCCCCGCTGGCACACAAGGCTGGAGCTGGTAGGGAAGCAGGGGGATGTTGCAGTGTGTACCCATGCGTCAGCTCCCCTTGCTTAGCTGTCTCTCAAAGCAAGCTCAGCTTCCTTCTTTGGTTTTGTACAGGTCAACCAGCTTGGCAGCAAGGACAGACAGTGAGTAAAGAAGTATGATACAGGGTGTTTTCTTCTGTTCTGAAGGTGATGTTAAAAAGTGTGTAAAAGCTGTTGTCAACATCCTCGATTTTTTTCAGGCTGAGCACAGGATCAGGAGAACATGAAGGCAACCACTGGACCTTAAGTTCAGAGGTGACGTCCTCTGAAACTGTCAGCCAGAAATCTGTGCTCATAAATTAAGTAGCTGGGATAGAGGGCAAGTGGATTTGCTTAAACAAATGGTTTGTTCATTTGCAAAGGTAAAGACTGGTGCACACACAGACACGCACACCCTGCACGTTTGCAGATGGGAATTTAGCGGCTGGACTGAAGTCCCTTTGAAACGCTGGCACCTTAGCAATTCTTTAACCATCCGCTTGTAACTTACTGTCCGGATGCTGTCACAATTTCCAATGCTTCCTAAGCATAGATCTGAGTGCTGCAGTATAGAGAAGATATTTTCAAACTAGCTCCAGCCATGGAAGTACGTGGGAAAGAAAAGACCTTCCTCCTTAGCTAACTTGTACTAGCTAGTACTTCAGGCTACCAGACCTCAAATACTCATGTATCCTTAGCAGGTATCTTTAAAGCCCTCTCTACGTGGTGGGCAATAGCAAAGTGGACTTTATCTAGAGGGCTTTTAATTACTCAGTCAGAGTATGTGACTCTGTCATAAGCTGTCACATTTTGCTGCACTGCACACTAAAGACGGGAGAAGAGGTAGGACCTTCCGTGTCACAGAGACAGGAGGATGGGGAACCCTCCACTACTTTCCAGAAGGAGTGTGGTTTGTAGTTGAAGGGCTTGCTTATCCTTCCTAAAACCTTGCTAGTATGCCCTTGTCGTCCTCCTGTATGAACTGGTATAGAATTGGTGGTCAAAATATCTTCCCGGAAGTGTTGTAGCCCCTGTCCCTTTGCCTTTCCCTCCTGTGGATGCAAGGACAGTCCACGGTTCCTGCTCATATCATTCCTTTCTCTCCTGTCATCGGTCCTCAGAAGCATCTTCCCATAAGTTTTCTTTATGTTCTACACAATTTGATACTAGCACTTTTGCAAAGTATAAAAAAATGCTGTCTTCCTCCCCCACCAGTCACACTCCTCTATGTGCCCAGAGAGACATAAAGTTTTTTTTTATGTTACTTGAAATTTGAATGGTGAAAGTTGTGTACCCCTTCAGTAGGAGGGGGTTGAGTTTTCGCTGCAGGTGGATACAGAGCTTTTATCCCACCACATCCTGGTGTGGGCAGTTTGCGTCACCAAAGAATAAATTACAGCAGTTCTGTGGCTGCTCCGTCTGGTGCAGAGGGATCATCTCACCCTTGGCTGCCCTCTGCATTAAAGGGATGAAAATGGCCCTGCCACCCTCCGCCATGCTGGGCGAGCTGTGACTCGCACCAAGACAGCCTCCCAAAAAACTGGTGTGATTAATGGAAATCATGAGTTTAGAACCAGCCAAAGCTGAGCAGAAACTGCTAAATAAGAATAATAACCTCCTTGTTTTCAAGCAATCATTTCTGTACAACATCGACTCCCGTTCGCACAGCGCTGGAGCAGTTTTGCGGGGAGCTGAGTGCAGGAGGGAGAAGTGAAGGACACAAGGGAGCTGTGAGAAGGGCGCTACAACACATCTGGCAGCTAGGTATCCCGAATTTCCTAACCTGCCGGCCCCTCATCCTTCGGATCCACTGCCAACCCACTGGGGGATTTTAGGACAATATGACAAGCTAACCCGGTGTGGGTAGGAGGGAAACCAGAACCTCTTAAGGTCTTCTGAGGTAAGGTTTTCTTGCAAGACCCACTATGGTAGTAGCACAGAGGTTGTGAGGAACCAAAGCTAATCGGCAGCTCTCATTGTGGTGGCCTGCAAGAGCTCATCCGAGAGAGGCCGAGATCTGGGTTAACACTGACTCCGTGTGAATGTACATTTTGAGAGAGAAAAGGTGGCCCTAGAAAAAGGGTTCTGTGCACTCATACTTCGGAAAATACACCCAGGAATTAAACATGTCTGTGAAGGTACCAAAAAAAGAGAGGAGTTTTGCACAAGACTACAGAGATTTCCAAAAAAGCTGGACAAAAATTGTTCTTGGTCTGTATATTTTATTTACATGACTTCATTGAAATATCCTAGGCTCTGAAAAAAAAAAAAGTATTATCTGCCACTATCATATATATTCAAACAAACAAACAAAAAGCTATTGTATAGCAGGATGATAATGCCAGGAACTGACATCTTTCTTCTTCTCCATTTATCTCGGCAATGCACTCTTAGTCTGGTGACTGTGATATTGAGTATTGTCAGGTTGGGTTTCCACTAATTAATGAAAAACAGGCTGAAAGCACAAAGGATTAATTTGGCCTATTCAATCTGATCACAAACATTTTGAGAATCTGTTTAGCTTTTTTGAATGCTGTGAGGTAAACCGAGAGAAACAACATCTTGTTTCGGCTAGCTGGACACAAAAGAAACGTGGATTTACCTAATGGGGTCAAAGCTAAGAAAAGCGGAGCGTTGTTCCCAGGAGCCAGACAAGGCTGTTATCTTATGGAGAAGGCTGATACTGGGTCTCTAACAACTTTAGAGCTACCAAATATCCCTGTGGATTTAAGAAGGAAGCTTTGCTCTGCCTTCAGTGGGAGTTTTGCACTGCCAGTATAAGGTACCTCTAACAACACCTCCTGTGCTTTCTGGCAGCCACAGGTCCTTTTACAAGGATTTTGCTGTCTGTGTAATACGAAGCATCTGAGTCAGGTTCTCAGCTGGTGAAATTGATGTACTTGGCCAGTGAAGAGACTGGCCATCTATATTCAGGTCCTACTTGCATAGTATTGAGCGTCTTTGGTTAAACTATAATCAGAAACCAGCAAAGAGATAATTGGCATATGTATTACTGCAAAACACACATAAAACAATTTTCCTAGGTTTAGGCTATAAATATGTACCTAGGCTGGTGCACTAGCAATGAGAGATTTGCTTGCTCCAAGGAAAGGTGTACACTGACTTAATTACATGTTATGCCAATCAATGAAAGGTCAAAACAGTTGAATCAATATTTTATTGCACTGCTGTAAACTGTAGTTATAGCATATTAGACTACGAATAGCTGACAAGTTTAAAAGCATGTAACTGAATCTGAGTAACTGTTATGTGTGCAATTTAGAAAGAGTTAATACCTTCCAATTGAGAGGATTTATTTCTAATTAATATAAAAGCTGTTTATTTAAATCCTAGGCAGGCAGTATTTAAATACAACAAGAAGTCACCTGGGAATTGCATCTAAACCACTTTGTGGAAAGCTGTTATGTTGTGCTGAAATAAATCCAGCATGAAGTAACTGTACCTGCTTCATTCAGAGTGTAGAGTTGTTCTCTGCATGCCGTTTTCCTTTTTTCTTATTCTTCCTGAATATGCTAAAATATTCTTGGCCTCATTCCTGATTAAGGAATGATGTAAGTTACAGTGTGGCTGCAGTTTCCTGTACTTTTATTGCCTGCATATCCTGTTATCCATTGGCAGCTCTTGTTCTGAAGAGGTATCATGTATGTGCAAAATGGAAGACAAGCCCTGGCAAAAGGAACACACAATGTTAATAAGCCAGAGAGGTGCATGGAGACATGTGGTGTGCTGGCCAACAACATTTACAGACTTAACAAATACTAGTTTCTAGAGCTTCTAGAAAACACGAGACTCTGGCTTCGTTTTCTTGATGGAGCATTTCAAATGGATTTGTTATGATATTTCTATTATTTTTGTGAGGTTTGGAGGGGTTACGGATAATGAGGATAGTAGCATCAAAAGGTCTTATAGCCCTGTCACCAGAACAGTCACTGATTCCCCCCCCCCCTTGCTTGAAAGGGTGGTGTGGAATAAATAATGCTTTGATAATTTTTTAAAAATTAAAAATACACTTAAGAGATAAGAGTCTTTTTGCATAATCTGGAGCAAAAGAGTATGAAAAAATTTCACAGTTTCATGTGAGTCCATCTTTCACCAGCAGTACATTCCTCTCATTAATTTCCACCAGATAGCTTCATTTTCTCACCTCCATTTTTTCCCCATTCCGTGTTTACGTGCACTGTGGTGACAAAGACCTGCAGGTCATCCCAGATCATATCAGGATCCGTCTGGGCCCAAAAAAACCCCAGCAACACAGGTAAAAGGTGGTATTGGTAACTCTGCTCCACCTGTAATTGCTAGAATAGGTGAATCTTAGCAAAGTTTCCTATGGGGAAAAAAAAAGCTGTTTTTTGCCATCTGATGGTTTGGGCTAGATTTTTTACTGAGATTTTGGCAGGGTTTGTTGAGTGGGTCTAAGTAAGGCGTCAGCAATGACCAGTTCAGTTACACTCTCATTTTTAGCATGTCCATCACGTGATGGACAAGTTTGCCCCTTGCAAACTTAGGGGAGCCAATGCCATTTTCACCTGGCATAGTTGCAAAATTAGCCTCAATTAACTTTCCCTGCTTCTTAATTGTGTGCTAATGAGGTGTTTACTGAGTGTTTCTTCCTTCACACACCTTCCTCCAACCCTCTCAGCTGAGCTCAAGCCCCAGCACTGCTCACAGCAGCTTAGCGTTTGCCCATTCCCACCTGCCCTTAACCCAGGGATGGCTGCTCTGCAGGTAAGTGAGAGCGATGTAAACAGGGGTTTAGCTGGCAGGTCTTTCAATGGCATGTAGCATATTCCTCTGAAAGATAAGAAACCAGTGGGTTAAGCGTGGAGCTCTATTTCTGCAGGGCTTCCCTACCACAGGTGGTTTCCTTGGTGTGTTTTGTGGCACCTCTGTAACGTACAGCTTTAAAGTGTCTCAGGAGAGTAAAGAATGCTATTTCAATCAGTGGGGAGGAATGGCATCGTATCAGGACTGGGAAGCAAGGAGTGTTGTGGTCCTGGCTTGTGGGAATGTTTGCCATGTAAGACAGTTGTAATTTACAGGGAATAAATGAATCAATTTAGATAACAGAAGAACGAGACCAAGCCTCAGCTGTCTCTCCCCCCACCCCCACCCCCACCCCTCCCCCCCCCCCCCCAACCCTGCAGCGTAAAAGTAGTTGCCCTGCCTCCTAACAAACTTGGCTTCCGCACATCTCTGCGTTTTCCTGTCGTGCCTCTCAGCAGTCACCTCATACTGCGTGTTTTAGGATGGATGTGTCGCTAAGCAGGGGAAAGTAATTTTCCATTAAAAATGATAAATCCCACTGTAAATTGAGGCCCAGTCTCTGGGTGAAACGCTTTTGGATTTTGACTACTGACTGAAATATAAGCACAACATTCATCAGCTTTCAGGATGCCCAGACTCTAATAATAAGCTGGGTAGCTGGTGGCATGAAGGTTATCGAGAAGTTACGTGCCATCTTCAGCAGCGCTTGGAATAGGTCCTCCATAAACCACAGGTGTACTAAATCAGGTTAGGCCATTTCGGGTTGGACTGCATGCCTTGGGGTGAATCCAGAAGGAATCACTGCCGGTGATCAAATATTGATATATTGACATACCCACTGATGTTACTGTAATTTGAGTCATTTATGAGTCTTTACTTAGCAGAGACTTAGAACTACACTAACTTAGAGCCTGAATTATCTCTGTGCCTGAAGAGCAGGTGGCCAGTCAATGCTCAGGTGGGGATTATTGCTGCCAACAGTGTTAGAAAGCTTGCTTTGCACCTGCCTCCTCCTCATAACAAGCACGCAGATAAAAAGAGTCCGGTTCCCTGGCACTGCCAACTAACTCCTCCAATCTTTCAAAAACAAATACTCAACCTTGACTGGAAAATAAAATAGAAAATAAGAGTTACCACTACCTTCTATTGACTGTTGATTGACCTGAGCACTCTCCAATAGCGAACATAAAAGATTAGATATCACTTTCCATACAGGTGTTTAAGCAAACCATTTTTCGTCTTACCGGGAGACTGATTTGTTCAAAGTTCTGGAAAATGTCTGTGTGCAGCTTTACAAGTGTACTTAGGAAAAGGAAGGCATTGCCTTATGCCTTCAAAGGTGGTGATTTACAATGTCCTGTCTAGTGTTTCCAAAATCAAGAGTTTTGTTTAAGCTTAGCAGAATGTACTGAAAGGAGATTTCTGACACGGTGTGTGTATTTACAGTGCAAATACAGGGACAGGCTTTTTAGAAATTAATTACTCAAAGTGATCTCAGACAGAAAATAGCCAGCACTACAATGGATGGGGAATCAGGGTCTTCTCCTTCTTAGAGACTGATATAAGCCAAGAGAAACTCCAGCAAACAGTAGGTTCCATGTGGTAAAGTCAACCTGGGGCGGGGGGATCAGAGTGAAGACACAATTTCTGCTCAGAGGAGATGGACAGCATCCTTGGCTGTCATGCATGGTTTTGAATCCCAAATTCAATAATGGTCTTTAGTAAAAAAGTTATGAAAATTTTAAAAAGAGAGAGAGAGAGAGAGAGAAAAGGACATGGCATTTCTCACAAGGAAAAATTCCCAAAACATGGCAACAGTGTTGAAAACAGCTCATGAAAATATTAAGACCAATTTTCAACAATTACTGATCATTTCTTTCAGTAAAGACTGTGTTATATCCTTCATATCTAAGCCTAACAGTGCTTTCTGGTTTGTTTCTTTAATAGTTTGCTGTTCCCCATAATACAGACTTCCTCATTTTCACCTTTGGTGCTACTGAAGGCAATCTTTTGCAAGAATTAGAGATGGAATTTTTATCCCATAGTGATGGGTCACCACTGAACAGATATCACTGCAGGTGAATTGCAGTGCCAGAGAAACTTTGCTTGGACAAATAAAGCTTTCTAAACTGGCATTGAAGAATTAAGGGGGGGGGGGGAAATGCACTCAGCTTCAGTCCCCAGCATCAAAGGGAAAGGACATAGTTTCTTAATAAGTGGTGAGCCTGCAATAAAAGGCCCACCTTTGCAGCACTTACCTCAGCAAAGAGAAAGATTAAATCTGTCCCTCTGCTTCTCTCTGCAAGCATTAGTTATTTCAGAGTCTAACTGTCCTAATCTGAAAGCATTTATTCATCTAACAGTTGAAAGAAAAAAGCTCCGTAGAGATTGCTATCTGGGCAAAGACAGCTTTTTTCCTAATTGAGACAGACAGTTGGCTGCTGCTGTGGTCTACATCCTTGTGGCTACTTAAAATCAAGGACAAGATTATCCTTTACTTCACCAGTGTGTTCACATAGTGTCCCATGATACAGAGTGGCCACTGAGGAGATGCTGTGTTTTAGTTGCTGACTTGTTTTAGGGTATGGCCTTGTGATGGTCAGGATGTGGAGGGAAGCTATTGAACCTGTTGTGGTGAACACAAGGTTAGGTCCATGCTGCCTGTTGAAGGTCTCCATGTGGACATTCTTGAGGCCTGACAGACCACACACATGGACAGATATGGGATGGGTCTGGGCCCGATGTGAGCTCTGAAGAGCTGGCACCAGCACTCCCCCCTGTGCCTGGCTCCATGCTGCTGCCATGCATTCATGGGGGGACAAGGCGAGTGGGCAGCACACACCACCATCACAGCTAGTGTGGCAAACACTTTTCCATACAATATAAACGCAGCAATTTGATCTGGTCCTGTTTTCAGATTCATTTCAGATGGCTCTACCTAAAATTGCATTTCCTCTCTTTTATGCGGTCACTTTCTATCTTACCTTGGGGGACAATTTTCCTACTTCTTTACTGGACATTGATCCTAAAAGGATTCACCTTCTTTCATGATTGTTTTGTAAATGCTTTTCTATGATTACTCCTTTTGTGGCCAGTTTCTTGGCTAATGATTTGGGCTGGGAGATGATTATTTGTCTTTTAAGGCCTTCCTACTTCTTGGTCTCAATATTTTCCTTTCAGTGAGCTCTACAAATCACAACTGCCCATCCACCCTTAAGAGGAAAGGGTTAAGGCATCTTCTGGAGTTCACTGTAGGATCTGTATTCAGGAATTACATAACTGTTCTTCAAAACAGAAATACATTTACTAAGTGATGACCAGCTGCGGGCTTTAGCCCATCCTAATGTGTTGTTAAGTTTTACTTTGTATACGGTACCTATACTGTAGGCCACTGTTGGCACCAGTCAGGAATATGACTTTATTTTTTGTGATTATAATGTTTTAATTGCCAGTGATTTATCTAAGTAGGAATAGATTGCCTGGAATCGCTTACGGCTTTTTCCACTTTTCAGACTGTAATAGTCAGGATGTTCAGTCCCAGCCAGGAGGTTCAAACTGTAACTGAGTGCCCTGCTCACCAGGCTGCGTAGGATCTATACTCATTTGGTGGACATGTCAGACTCTGTATCACTAACTAACCAGCTATTCACCAGAGCAGAGAGATGCTGACCTCCAAGCTTGTTTGTGCATCTGTTCCTTTGCCTGTGGGAGATGTGTGTTCAGTTCTCCTTTCCAATAACGCAGAGCAGAGATCTGCCTCTCCAGTTTCTTACATTTCTGCTGAACATCCTAACCCTGTACTAGTCCAAGGCGCCTCTGATCAGCAGGCACGGCCTGGAGTCCTGACTGCACCATACCCCCATGTGCTGCAGCACAGTGGAGGAGATAAGCTGCTTAAGGGATTGGGCTACTGCAAACTTGCTTCCTCTCTGGGCAAAGGCCAGCTTGGGCTTTCCAAGCACATACTGCATCCCGTGCTGCCCAGCGCTGTACTGCCTGCATTCAGCCCCTGTGGGGATGCCATGAATTAGACCCAAATGCTAGGTGGTAGCCACAAGTCTGAAAATAAAAATGCAGTAATAGAATCAGTGTCTATCTGGTACTGTGTTTGTCATGGAGGACTATTGCAAAGAAATCTAAAAAGTTAAGACTGGTGATGTATGACGGGGGCAATAAAGCGTCTTTCCCTGATTCAAACTGCACCTCAAAAAACAACCAGAAAGCAAGAAGGGGGAGGGACAGTGGAGGGTCTTATACTCTGCATGCTTGGCTAAGCCTCAGACGGGGTGAGAGAGATCATGGCTGTATTGTGAGGGAGTTCAGTGAAAAGGCTCTCTGTTGGCTCGGAACTTGCTAGTCCAAGGCTGTGCATGTGCCGACAGAGTGCTGAGCCCAAGTGAATACGCTTGGCCGAGAGGAAAAGCCCATGTGTGTGTCAGGCTGATAAAGCTGCTGATCCTGCTGCAAGTGTGCCTGCATGGCAGCGTGCTCTTCCACGCAGACATGCAGCCCCTGTGGGCACCGTGCTCCCCTGGGCTCTGCCCCTCTTTCAAACTGCCTCGGGGAACAGGCAGTTTGCTTGTTATGAAAGGGTGGCTGCAAAGCTTCCTTTCTCCCACCTTGTGCCTGTTTAAACTGTCAGATCTGTTACAGCTGTGAAGGGGTTGTATCTGGCATGTATATATGCTTATTTCCCACAAGCATTGCTAATTCAAGAGTTTCTGGAGGTGTTTATAGATGGCAGAACACCACAGAGCACTATGAAGAATCTCATGGCCATTGGACAAAATCCATGCTCTGCACAGTACACTCACAGAGACCCAGAACACCCCTTCTCTTAGACCTATTTTTAAAATCCCAGAGGACTGACCAGACATAATATCTGAGAATCAAAGTTTAACTGTGTATTTAGTCCCACAGCGATTGTCCTACAAGGCTTGAGGGTTGGCCAGGTGAATACTGCTGCGTAGCATCCAAAATCTCTTGCTTCTGGTACCAGGAAAGGGTGGTGTTGACGTAGAAAAGAGTGTCTGTATAGTTGATCAATAAACATATTGACTAAGCGAGTCCTCAATGTTGAAGATGTTAGATCAAACTTTGCACCTGAAATCTGTGAACCTTGCACTACATCTAGACCAATGCAGTATTAGCATAGCATATAGCCAGTCACTCCCAATCTGCTGGTGTCTCTCAGACCTGCTTGCCAGTCACGGAGCTAATTTCTACGCATAGACTCTGTGTCATCCTTCTAACACATACGAATCTGCTTTTCTAGCCGTCACCAGAAGGCTCAGCTCACTTAGTCTTGCTGCTGAAACAGCCTCTTTTGTGGCCAAGTAGTGAGCATTAAGACTTGGTGAACTTCAGCTGTTGTGTCCAGGTAACGCTAAATGTTCTTCCACCATTACGTGTTCAGCAAGAACCACAACCACATTCACCTGAAAGCTAGGAGTATCATCTCAACCAGGCCATCACTTTTGAAGTCTCCACTGGCTAAGGAAGAAGGTATTTTGTGGCTTCGTGCTGGGACGTGGGGGGATGCACTATTGTTATGGCTCATGTCGCCGTGCTGGACACAAGTTATTAAAAATGTACACGAGAAAGCATTACCATTATAGGGAAAATGCCCACGCCTTTGCTGTCCTGTGGTGCAGCGTGGAAATAAGGCTCTTCTTGATGTGCTTAGTTGTAAGAATGGTTTGCAGGTAGGTGTACTTCCTAAGTGCCTAAGCCAGGTGATTCTAAAAATACTCTCTTTGCAAGAAAAGGGACTCGGCGGGGGTTTTGTCTCGTGTGTTTTACCGGGAAGTTGAAATATTTCCAGCGTGACTTTGCCTCTCGCTCCCAGAAGTATTTCCATGCTTTTCAAGCGCGGCCACAAGCACATCGCTGAGGGGGCGCTTCAGCGCCGGGGCCGGGGCGCGGGGCCGGGCGGAGCGCCGGGGGGAGCGC
>NW_008796213.1:6090237-6094446 GCF_000699145.1 Aptenodytes forsteri | reverse complement strand
CGGTGTGCGGAGGGGCGGGCGTGTCCGTGCGTGTCTGTGTGGAGAGGTATGAGCGTGAGGGTGTGGGCAGGTGCCTGCAGGTGTGTGCATATGTGGTTGTGTGTATGGTCGTGTGCGAGGGTGCATCCGTGTGGGTGTGCGTGTGTGCCCATATGCGTAAGGGCTTGTGCGTGGAGGTGTGCACGTCTGTGTGTTGGGTGTGCACATGCATATGTAAGTGTGCATTTGTTTGTGCATCTCTATGTGCATGGGGTGTGCATGTGTGCTTGGTTGTGGGTGAGTATGAGTGGATGCTTATGTGGGTGTGTGCACACACGTAGGGGTGCATCTGTATGGATGCGCATTCAAGTGTGTGTGCGTGCGTGCAAGTGCAGGAGCACCCACAGAGGTGTGTATGGGTGGGTGCATGGTCTGAAGTGTACTTGTTTATATGTGTGCATATATGGTCATCGGCGTCTGCAGGGATGGATGCCTATGCATGCAAGTGTGTGGGTGTGCCTAGGTGTGCATGGGCATGCATGTGTGTGCATATGCGCAGGCTTGTGTACAAGGGTGCTTGTGGGTGAGTGGTTGTCTGCGTGTGTGTGTGTGTATATGTGTCTGTGTGTCTGAACATATGTGCATTCATATGTATTTGGGTGGGCTTGACTATATGCGTGTGTGGGCAGAGATATGTGCAGGTGTGCACACTTGTGAGTATATGGGTTCATATCTACTCGCAAACATGTGCTTGCTCACACAGAAGGCTGGTTAAGTGATAGAAGATTTTTCCAATGAGTAGGCATTTTAATAGCACTTCAAATGCATAATTCCTTAGCACTGAATTAACATCTTAGTTGCACTCAAAAGCATATACTGAAATGACAAAATAATGAGTTGTTAAAATTGCAAACAGCACCAAAAAAGTCATCATCTCTGTTTATCATAAAGGCAGCTCTCTGTAGAAGCCAAAACATTCAGCTCTACTATTAATATTTAAAAGTTTTATCATTTCTATATCTTATCATTATAGACACAGAGTCAGACTCTCAGTGCAACTCTCAGGAGTTCCTTACAGGCCTACAGTTTTCAAACCCCGCACAAGATGGAGAAGTCAGTATGAGCCAGAGGAAACAGTATGAGTTACTTTCCCCGTTAGAAATACCAGACAGAGACTGTTTTAAAATAGATTGAAATATTTCAGAAACCTTTGAGTGATTCTGGTGATCATTTTTTCTCTGCTTGATACTGGTAGAGAGCAGAACTTGTCCCATTAGTTGTCGTAGTATTTCAGTCACACAATAGAAATGCTGCTAGTTATTTAACAACTTGCTGAAAAAAACCCACCCTTTTTGCTATATCCTGCCAAGCTTGATTCACTCCTGTGAATAAATCACAGACACCTGTGTCGGTTGCAGCCCAGGTGTGGGACTGAATATTTAAACTGTTTCTGGGGTACCAGAGAAACCAGCCAGCAAAGGGAGCCTGGCAAAGGTGTTCAGTGAAACCCATCTCGCAGCTGATGAGATGTGTCCCATTGCTTCATCTCTGGGCAGCATTTCTTCTGCTGACCATCAGCTAGAAATCCATTCCTGGATCTATTCAACAGAAACGTGGCCTGATCACTCTGTTGTGTGCTGCTGGTGGCAGGCACCTCTTGATGCCCATGCTCCCTTATAATTAGGTAACCCGTGAAGAATAACCTTTAGCCTAGCAGACGTTTCACTGACAGCAGAATATGCTCCCTGTTGTAAGAATATAGTAATTTGGGTCTGAAATTCCATCCCTCCTTGGGGTGGTGGGAGGGTTCTTCATGGAGAATTCACCGTTCATGGTATTCATTTACAACTCGCCTCAGGTAGCAGAGACCTAAATGCAATCACAGCTATGTCACAGTGGAGAACCCATAAGCCTTTTCCTGTGTGTCTCTCCATGTGTTTTGATGGTGTCCTGTGGGGCACCAAATCCTTTCCCGGGATCTTAGTGTAGGGAATGTGACAGAGCCACTGGGGAGCTATTTTGGTCCACAGGATGCCCACAGCAGCTGCTGTAGCTCTGGCCAGGTCTGGAGCACCATGGAGGCAGCTGCTGGTGGGCTTTGCGCTCACCGAGGATCTGGGGATGTTGTTCCCATTGCCTCGTGCCCTTGGTTTGAACCTTTCAGTGTCTGTATGCTGACCTTTGCGTACTTACCATCCTCTTACTGGAGTGAAAGGAACGAGTAGTTCTTGCCCCTTTGTTTCAGAGAGCAGTTCATTGTCCACTCTGTTTTCTAACACAAAATAAATAAGGAAATCATTTCATCATTATATGTTAGTTTGGCTGGTTTTTAATAGGGGTGTAGGGCAGCTGCATGGAGCTCTCAGAGTTTCCTTAGAAAACCTTGGGCCTTAAATGCTGAAGTAAATTCTTGGAGAGGGCGGAGAATGACAACGTACTTTGCTCTCTGTGATTGGCAAGACTGGCAAGGGGATATATAATGTGTTGCCTAATTATAAGGAAATCTACCATATGATCAATTATCCTTTAGTTTCATCACTTTACTAATATGTCACTTTGGATTTGTGACACCGTCGGACAGCACATTTGACCAAGGCTGGGGATTTTGGCCTGTCTCAGTGAATAGGATCTGCTCAGCCCCATGCCTGCACCCAGTATCTCAGAGGTGGAGGTGCCTGAGGGCAAGTGGGGGTTTAACTTTGCTCCCTTCCCCAGCAGATTCATGTTGCTAGGCTGAAAATAAATATGGTATGTAAAGGGAATTACACACAACTAAAAAATCCATTCTGATTTACAATTCAATTCAGAATATTTTTTTTGTTAGAAACCAGAAAAACAAAACAACAACAAAAAAAGCCCAGCCCTTCTAGGACCCCTGAATGCAGAAAAGGTATTAATTTTAGCTACTTATCTGGCCCATTGCCTGGAAGCCTCACACTCTAATATTTTCTTCTTCACCACCCCCAGAATGCAAAATGGGTGATTATCCTCACTTTACAGATGGAATCTGAAATACAAGGAGGCAAACTGTAGGGCCAAATTGTAGACCAAGGCCCCATCTACTTGGCTTTTCCAGCTTGCCTTTCACTCTAATACACTTCTCTTCATGCAGGCAGGATGCTCAGCTTCCCCTCTTCCCCTTCCAGCTGCAACTTTTGTCGAAGGTTAGTAATCAGGATATGAAAGGTAAATAATGCTTCCCACCAAAGTATCTCTGTTGAGATAAATAGCTCTTCGTGAATCAGATTGACATCAGGAAAACAACTGAAGACACAGTCTGCAGCCTCAGCCCCGCAGGATCGTTAGGAATATTACTGTCCCGACCTAATGAGCTACCACTGATCCTAAACAATGTCTAGGACAAAAGACTGGAGGGGGATTGGCTGCCCTCACCCCGCTGCCAGCAGACTTCTGACAACCCATTAAGGTTATAGCTATTCAGCCCTGTTCAGACAGCTCTTTTTTTCTTCCTTTTTTTTTTCCCCTAACAACTCCCAGCTAATGAGCAGACAGTGTTATTTTTATTTTGCACAGGGAATGTACGGCTAAATAGGCGTCTCTGCATGGCTCTGGAAATGGAGTGAAGTGCGGAGAGGAGAGGCAGAGAGACCGGACGTCTTTCAGAAATGTCCCCCTCGCCTTCATCCGTCAGGCAGAGACGCTTGGCTGAGGAGCCCTCCTCGCGGGGATGGGTGAGGATTTGAGGCTGAGTCTGCAGGGTGTTGGGCTAGCTGAAAGACAGCAGCCTGGCCCTGCTGCTTCCCCGGTTTTGCAGAAATGAGCAGGGGAGGCGAAGCCAAGACCCAGCTTGGCATGTGCCTTCAGCTCCAGGCGCTCCTCGGACGCTGCCCTCGCCGTGTGCCTCCATCCACTTTTACTATAAAAATTCCCGAAGGCGCCAGTCTCTCTCTCCCTGTGCCTGCCCCCCTTTCCCTCGTACTTTACTAAGTGATTGGAGTTGCCCTCTTCCTTTTGCGCCTTCCCACCTCCTTCAAGCTCCCTCTTCAGCGACAAGCAGCATCACTAATTGCTTTTTAGGGTCTCTTTTCTGCTCTCTGTTCAAAATTCACGGGGCATTCCCTGGCCCCATTATGCTCCTTTCTGAACCTTTTCAGCTTCTTTTACAAACTTAGCACTTTCTGTGCTTCTCTTAGCCTTTGCAAAGAAAAAAAAAGTTTGGATTTTTTTTTTTTTTTTTTTTTTTTTTTTTGGAAGGACCCCCCTCCCCTC
>NW_008796213.1:6076741-6090092 GCF_000699145.1 Aptenodytes forsteri | reverse complement strand
GCCCGCCTCCCATTGAATGAGCTGCTTTGTGTGGGGAATTTCCGGAACACAGCCCAGGGCTGGAGGCGCAGTGTGAGTGGAGGGGCTTTGGGGAAGGAGCCTCCCTTAAGCCCACCCCATTACCACGGTCACTGTTTGCCCTGGGCTCTCTAAAAGGACTATTGTTGCCTGTTGCCAGGTATTCCCTAGCAACACTTAAGCCAAGCTGCCTCCTCTATTTATGGCAGAAACTTTTCAATGGTCTCCCAAACACGTGCTTGTCAACTTGGGAGAATACCTTCAAACAGACACAGAGGGGGAAAAAAATAATCCCAAGCGCTTGCTTTCGTTGAAATATGTGTGTTGGGGTGTTTTTCGATTTCTTGTCATTTACCTTGGATCAGCAACCCAAACAATTGCAATTTGAAAAAAAAATCCCTCCCCATCACCCTCTCCCGGCCCCGTTCCCTGCACTACCGAGCCTTTCTACTGGCGGGTGGGTTGGGGGGCGTTTATCAGATGGATGAGCCTTTGCTACACTTGGAAACTTTTTGCACAAAAGATTGCTTCATTATTTTAAGACAGATTTTCATTTATTTTTGTGTGCCAGAGCCCTTACAAGAACCACCCTACTTCTTGTGTTGTCTGCCGACAAATGGCCTGTTACCAAGAGGGGTGTAGCGTTGGGGAGGGGGACAGTTATATACCTGTACGGCATAGATATAGCACCGCTAAGTTACATCACCAAACAGTTGAAGTAATCACTTGTAGTGGATGCTGGGTTTGAATACACACACGCACACACGTGTGTATCCAGGAAGGACTTATTTCCACACTTGCATTTCTGCGGTCAGTTTGTCAGCTATAGACAGCCAGTGGCCCAGTCACGTTCAAAGAGGGAATTAAGCTGCTGCATCTCCAAAAAGATGCATACGCATTTTGATGGCCAAGTGTAATGATGTGACAGAAAAGCTCTTTATGGCAAGTCTCCCTTGATAGAAATAGTCTTTGTTCTTTGTGCGGCATGTCATACAAAGGGTTCTACCGTAAACTGGTGCCTTTGCCTACTAGCATCATATTACTTGCAGATTGTTACTGCTACAAAGCAGTAAAGTCATTGTCACTGTTGGGAAAATCTTATCAGATAACAGGAAAATGTAAGGTAAGGTCAGGATTTGCAAAGACAGCTGAAGCAGCGTGGTACCCAACTCACAGTGAATTTCAATGGGCTGTGAACATCTCTGAGCTGCCCACCCATATATCCATGCTAACAGTGGGTGCATTTCCACTGCCATGGAGGACGACACATGGATGCAGCATCAGCACCATGTCTGACATGATAATCTGAATTTTTCCCATCTGCAAATTCATACCAGTTTTCCTGACATCCTTTAAAGCTTCAGTACATCAATATGACATCCTGGCCTAAGGACTCGTTTCTTAGCTGTAACCTCCAAGCTGCTGTGGTGGCCCCAAGAGCTGAGCTGCACAGAGCCATGCAGGAGCCAACCTGAGGCGGCCGCCCACGGTGCGAGCACCACAGAGGCCTTCGGAGCTGAAGCAAAGCCCCAGGAGTGAAATGGGTCTGGTGCTTTCAGGTAGCCTTGGGTCTGACTGACAGGGAAATACTGTGCTGCCTTTTGCTGCTCTCTTTCCAGAGTAGATGGCAGAGGTCAGAGTTGCCTCTCTTGTTCTGACTGAGAAACTGAAAATATTGCATAGATGCTATTCATTCTGCATGTGATTTTGAGTTGTGACCCTCTGGTGAGCCTTGTGAGGCTTGCAGGAAGATCAGAGCATATGGCAACATAGTAATTCTTTTTTATGACCTATAACTATGGAAGTTACTCAATCAACAAGAGTGTGTTCTTACTCCAAAATGACATGCACATTTTGTGATAATACATCTTTTCCCACGCATGTGTGCCAGTGTCTCCGCAGAGAAGTAAAATATAGTATACCCATCTGTCTGCAACTGGCTCTGGTGCTTCTTCATTCCTGTCTGCCATGGAATAGTCCCTGCTTTCAGCCCACCCTTCAGAACTCAGTTTTGTTTCTGTTTTATAGAAGTACTGTAATTAGAAGATGCTACATTTCCTGTGTTAACATATTCCCCTGCAGAGCTTGACATTAGAGTGAATGTAAATGGTTTCATGAAGTGCAAGATTAGGGCTGTTTAAATAATTGTTGTAATTGAAAATATGTGTATTATTATCTCTCAAGATGTTTTAGATTAAATTAATGAAGTTCACATCTGGAGGAGCAGATATTAACCCTTTATGTGATTCTGATCACTTAACTAGGTAATCTGAAGCTCAGATTTTCAGTCCAGCCCTCATAACACAACTGTTCTTAGCTTTGAAAAATACTTTGTCTTAGCCCTTGCTATTTATTCTATTAACCTCTGGATTACAGTGCTCGGCTTAAAGCAAATACAGCAAAAACTAGCAGCTTGATCTGTGGAAAGTCAGCCCCACAGTTCCTATTAAAACCAACAGAGTATACAAGACCTGATAGAGATACTTGTCTTGCCCTGCATTTAGATAGCAAGCAGAATAAAATATATTAGAAGGCCAAGATTTTAATTTCTGGAACCCATTGTGCTGCTGCATGACCACAGGCAGTGTGGAAAAAGGGAATTCCTGTTCCTTACAAAGTCTCTTCCAGGTTCTTAGCTACTTTAGCCCCATGACCCCATTTTACATATCTTTGGCAATTAAAGGTGCTCAACTTAAAAAGAGGTATGGAAAAAAGGATTTCATATAGAGGGACTGATCACTCAATACTTTCTATTTATTTACAAGGGTTAACTTCTAGCTCCTGTCTTTGCAAGTGGCTGACATGCATCCTAAAGGTGATACTGTAAGCTGAGCAAAAATGATGATTCCCAGGTGAAGAGACAGATACAGCTCTGGGCAAGCTGTTCTTCTGTGGACAGGCTTCCTTAGAAATATCTGTGATCATCCCTGTTTGCCTGTCTCAAGTTGTATACTCATGACTTCCAAAATAACCCATGAAAGTGGTGTTTGCAACTGTCAGCCATTGTTTGCCAACAGCCAGCATAATTCTTTGTTAGACTCATTTCAAAGAAATGATCTACTAGCTCAGATATTCACTGTGTGGTAGTTTGGCAAATAGTCATTGATATATATGCCAGTGCTTGAAGTATTTCTGGGTGATTCTGGGGCAGATTTTTCAGCTTCTGATGAAATTCATAGTTTTTTCTTCTCAGTGCCTTGAGAAGAATTACACACTTGTCCATGTTCTTGAAGCTACAATACTTTTACCTAAACTCACTTTCTCTCTCATCAAAGGAGAGGTCTGGTTGAAGTCACTCTCAGATTCCAAAACACATTAGTATGTGCCTTGCAGCCATGGGTAAAAGTCTCTAACATCCTTAAAACTTGAATCCCAGCACTTGAACTCTGGCTCTCCAGGAGTGCTGAGCCATAACTCAAGACCAGAGTCTTTCCTCCTGGAACACCTGGACTACAAAAAGTTGCCAAGAGCGAAGCTGGAGTGATTCTTATTCCTCCTGTGTTCATATGCAAGTCATTCTTGGTAAGTAAACTGTGTCTACCAGTTAAATTTAATATGTGTGCAAACTGATGGTGACCTCAGTATGGCACATCCATATAAACATAGTTTCTGTCTCTCTCATACTACCAAGCCACCCAGTTTCAAAGAGAATGACTAATTTTCTCTATATTTTCTTTATTGTCCATCCTTATGGTTGTTGCATACTAAGCCTTATGCACAAGCATATGTACACAAGCATCACCTGGGAACTTACAGTGTATGAAATGCCTTGGGATGAGAAATCAGAGGAAAGAAAGCCTGCCCTGCCCGTCAATAATCAATGGTAATATTTAAGCCACACCTAGCCAAACCTTTTCTGAAGGTTGGAACGGTTTAAACTACTTCCCCTTCTCTGCCATGTGATCCTGTTTGTGCTCCTTTTTCTGAGTCGGAAAAGAAAATGCCAAAATACTTCAAAAGAACTGGTTCTAGCAGGCTTCCAGTCTGACTGGATCCAAGGTGGTGTGCTAAGAAACCTGATGGACAGCTCATTTTCTCATCCGTGGTCCAGTTCAATTTGAAGATGTACATGGTTCATGTCAAGTGTGAAGCTGACTCACTCAGATAACTGGCAATATGACCAAATTTGCAAAAGGGCTTTTCAAAAACTGACTAGTAGTTCTGGGTGTTCAGGGTGAGATACCTTGAAAGAGCTTGGTTTGCAGAAAGCATTGAAAGCATCCTTCAAGAAAATGAAACTCCTGAAACATTCTCTCTTGCATATTCAGACACCGTGGTCTTCAGACTCACTCATGATCTCTGAAAATCTCGGTCCAGTTCACCTTTAAGCAACAGTTCAGACTGAGGTCAGTAAACACAAGGAACTGAGAGGTGATGACCAGTGTGAAATAAGGTTGACCTCATCACACTGCCTAGCAGGCAGTTGGCTGTCTCACAGAAAACACGTCCCACATTTGAAACGACTGGGTCCAGTAGAAAAGCCAAGGACATAACTGTTGTGGACACTATGTGTCCCTCTCAGTGCTAAGCGTTCCACAGAGGTCTGTGGAGGTCTGATGCCAGTGGGGATCCTTGTCTTGCTCCCATCCAAGTTACTATCCATGTGGATGTGGAGTTGCAGTTCAGAAAACAACTGAAGATGCTTTTAAATTAGCATTCACTGTTTGTCAAGTTACTATCCATGTGGATGTGGAGTTGCAGAGCAAGCTCCACTCACGCAGAAAGCAACTGAAGATTTTTTAAATTAACATTCACCTTCCTCATCCTTCTCAGAATCACCTGTGGGCTCCCAGACAAAATATTTCCTCTGAATAAACCTGCTCTGGTCCTTTTTTTGTTGTGAGGGAAGTGCATACTTTTGCTGCTTCCTGACTTTCATGAAGTCAAAGAAGAGGAGTTCCAAACAGATTTGGAGACATCATCCACCTCAGAGGACAGGTACTGATTTTCAGAGGCACAGGCAAGGCTGGCAGCTAGAGGCCAAGGCATCCTGAGAGTGAAATCTGAGAGGTTTAAGGGCTCCCTGCTGCTGCCTTTGCTTCACTCCGAGTCAGGAGGAGTGGTTGTTTCGCACAGGCCAATGATCCCGCTGCAGCAGCAGGTTTTTGCCTCTTTGAGAGGCAGTATCTTCTAGCTACTGAGGAGTTCTTGCTGTCCTGCATAACCTCTGCTTCGGGGCTGATAACCACAGGCTAGCAGAGCACCACTGAAAGGTTGTTGACCCCAATCTAGTCCATCCCTTTGCCCTGAAGGCAGTGTCAGCTACACAACCATTTATAGATTAATAGACTTAAATGCACAGCAGCTCTATCAGGGCTGTACAGCAGTGGGCTCACAGCTGAGTTTATTTATTTATGTATGTATTTGAGGCAAAGATTAGTTAAAAACCTACAAAATAGTAGGACCTCCATGGTGCATTACTGTGGGTTGGCTCTTGGCATAAAGGTGAAAGCCTCTATACAGAGAGGGGAGGGTAAATGCTGCTTTGCTTGAATGTGTTCATAGCCAGAGGTTTCTAACCCCTTCCTCCCCATCATCAGGAAATCATGACAGCTCTGAGCCTTCAAGTTACATATTGTGTATTTCCTATTTGTATTCAGTATTAAAAATGTTTCTTTAAACAAGCATTAACATGTGGGGCTTTGAAGCCAGAGCGGAGGGAGGTTGCTGTTGCCTACAGTGGGATCAGAGAAAGCCCTTCTTCCCAAATGGTTGGTCTTGGTCTTCACTCTGGACATAGACTAAAGTGTGATGTGTTTGTTTAAGCCTGGATGCAGAGAAGCACTTACACTTATACTTAAATCTGGAACCATGAAGGCTTTCCAAAATCAAGGTCTCAGCGCATTACGTACAGGACTAAGAGATACCTTTCATTATGAGGGTACAATATTACTATGAAGGTTTGGTGTTAGCAGTGGAGCTCCACCCTTGTTTAAAGCTTAATAATAATATGATATACAGGATGGATCTGCTACATGCCTTCCAGTTCCCCTCCCTTCAAGCCAGACAAAAAGGAAACTAAAGCTGAATGAATCATTAAAGTGAATGTGACGGTAGTGAACTAATACCAGAAGTCTTTTGGTTATGACTGAATTATTTGGGCTGCATCTAATAATTAATAATGGAAACAGGAGCATATATATAGATTATTCTGTAATTATTTTTCATAAGATAGCTGACATCATTCCGAAAGACGGACTCCATCTGTAGCTCTGTCCTTGCTTTTCCTGTTTGCATTTATTTTTATTGAAAACAACCTCACAAACAGGCAATATGGATTTTTCAAGATGACTCTCATCAGGACCCATGTTTTGAACGAAAAAAGTTTATAAAGCGGTTGTTCTACAGACGGTTTTTAACTGGATACAGATCCAGTTGAATCTATAAATAAATCCTCATAACATATTCCTATATGAAAACTGAAATGAAGACAAAGCTTTCGCTTCAAAATCTGCTTAGATTTTCAGATTTCGTTTATGGCATGGGTTTCCAAAGATTAACTTTTCTCTTTCAAACTGCATTAATAGCATTAGGTCTCAATTAATCAGATTCAAAATTTGGAAACAAAGAAAGTATTTTGTCTGTATAATCACTGAGAGGCCATATACCAGGATCTTTTCTTACCAGCCTTTTTAATGATTATTCCAGTCCAGAATTTATTTTTTTAAAGGAACCGCTGAAATCTAGGCTTTGAATTTTGTAAATGAGCCTGCTGCCCAACGCACTTCTCAGCAAGATAAGGGCAGAATGGCATTTGCAGAAATGCTTAGCTATCTCTCTAACAATCCTGCTTGGTTGTGGGCCCCTTGGTAACAGCTTGGCAAATCTGCAAAAGGAATGCGACTATATAGTTTGTGTGTGGATTGTTGAGTCATTATAGCCTCCAAATTGCACAGCAGATCATTAATCATAGGCCAAGATAGGCAATCACTGCAGAAACCTGATGAAAAGGCTCCAGAATAATGCCTGCTAAATCATGTTTAACATGCAGACCTTGCCTGTGCAGATATGGAAAGGGGGAGGTAAGGAAAAAAATCATTCCCCTTTTAGGAAAGAAAACTTCTACTTATCTTTGATTTGCATTCAGCCCTCCCTCAATAGTCCTTAAGCCTGTTATTTAATTCATTTTGGTGCCAGGTCCCATCACAAAGCGAAAACCCTAACCAGGACCTATGCAGTCTATGACCTCCAAACCCCCTGTCTTTTCTTGTCAGTTCTATGTCATTTGTGCAGTTGAACTCCACCAATTTGAAATGCTGACCTCTTCCATAGACAACCTTATTCTCCTTGAGTGAAAGAAAGGGCCAAGGCCTACAAACCACTCAAGCGAGAGATGGCAAGAAAAGAGAAAAGTGGTTGACTCGTAAATCAATTTCCACAGCCCACCCAAAACCCACACGGACAATAACGACAGTATTTTTTAAAAGTTGTGTTGTTGTGGTTTTCTTAATTGAGCTCATTCTCTTTAGAGAAAGTTTCACACAAAGTAAAATTGTTTATTCAGGGTGGAAAATTAGACTAGATCCCACTCACAACGCACTTCAAATCACGGTATATTTATATCAGACCTCTGTTCCCACCTGTCATCCCCACAGAAAAGGAGCTCAGCCTCACAAACAGGTCTTTGTCCATGCTGGAAGAGGTGGCAATATCTAAAGAAAGAGGAATATTTGGGGCATAAACGCGCACTCAGACCATGCAGTACCAGTATGCGGGAAGAGCGATGGTACCTGGCTTTGTGCCGCACAGCCTGCCCACATGGACGTAGCTTTGCAGCTCTGTCTTTGGGCCCCTGCAACCCCACACGTGTGTCTGTGGCCTGTACCGAGCCCCTGGTGTGCAGTAAGCAGGGAAAGAACATGCACACGTCTGGGCTGCACCAAGCCAAGTACACGCATTGTGCTGTACAGTCATGAGAGCAAGCATCCAGGCGCACAAACCAGTTAGAAACCTGCCACCACACAGCGAGGTAAATTTTTAGAGACCCATATTTCACTCCCTGAGGGTCTGATTCTGTCTATGTTACTCGCTCGGGAAGGTTTTCTACTCCTCAGGTGGTCTCGCTGGATTCAATGATTGTGTCTTTGAAGAGCAGCTGCAGAAATTGCCTGGAGCACATCAAGCCCCAGGCCCCCATCCCCACTAGCAGCTTTTCATTTTTCAGGCCTGGATCTGGCTGTGCTGTTTCTTACTGGACAGTCACATCTCTGGGTTTAAGGCTGGGACATCTTTAAACAGCATTACGCATCTTCCCAATGGGAAAGAGCACCCCTCCCCTGCCAGGCTGGGGGATGGGATGACTAGTTAGTCTCTGTCAGCAGAGGCAGGTCCAGCCCTTAAGTTGCACGTAACAGATGAATCTTTTACGATTTCTCATTGATTTGGCTTAGTTTTAAAAGGACCCAGAGCTTAGTGCCACTCACAACACACTGAGACAAGTCCACGGCAGAAAAAGTCTCTGGGAGGAATTAAATGCAATAGCCCTGCCTTTGGCTCTGCACACCCTTGAGCCGTACATCACTGAAGCTGGTATCACCACATGCTACTCTTCTTATTTTTTTTCTTCAGTCTCTGGCACTGGCCCTTTCTGGACTACTCAAACCCTCCCTCCAGCTTCTCTTTCTTGAAACAGAATAATGGTACTTTGTGATCTAAAAATCCTTGATACCTTACAAGCAAAATACAGCGTGATGTCTTGTTACGGAGGTAGGAAGATTACTCCACCAGAAGAGAATTACCTACAATGGAAGACTAACTCCTCCAAGAAACCTGGCCTATTGCATTGGATTTTCTCTAAAGTGCTGTGAAAATGCTGATGGGATACAGTCAATGGGAGGGATTCCTCATCTGGGAGAGCAGATGCTCCAAAGGAATCTGCCTGTGGAGCCTGCTCAGCCAATGTGCCCCCATCGGGTCTGCGCCTGCTTGCCGTGGGGCTTACCGGCTCCGAGCCCTTGGGCAGAAGGGAGATTTGGAGCTCTTTATACCACTTGACCCTCCATCCAGATGACCTTCCATCATCTGGGGCCAGCTGATGCTAAGCAGTAAATTAAATTCAGTGGCATGCTGTCTCAGTTCTCAATGGCGTTTTGGTGTGAGAGCCGGAGTCCATAGAGCAGGGCTCATTACATGCTGCTACAGCAGCTGGAGCTAAGGGGAGTGTCAAGCTCATTACCTTTTATAATATGCCCACCGATGGAGCTAGGTGTGCTGTAGATGGATTTATCAGAGGCCAGCACTTTTGTCTGGGGGTGAAGCACTGCGTTAATCTGACAGGCAAGACTCCACATTATGCAAAAGGAAGAATTCAACAGGAAACAGATGCATGTGGCTAAAAATAATCAATGTTTTCACAATCTGCACCTCTGAGTGCAGCAGCATCTGTAGCAGTTGAAAGGACATATCCTCTCCTTCCTCATCTCTTTTCCTCAGCAAACCAAGACTTATGGCGAGCAGTTTGCAAAGTTTCACTCCAGTTCAATGAAATATTTATATGTTACCAAAGCTTTCAACAATAATTTTCCTGGCTTGCTTAGTCAGCTCTGTGTATGTCATTGTCTAGTCCAATAAATCAGAGATGATTTTGCTCCTGAATGTCTGAAGTAATGCACCAAAACCTGTGTTTGGCTATGTTTATTAGTATTCTAGCACACGCTTCCATGCAAAGCTAACCTTGCAACACCGTTTTGTTTGGAGTGCAGTGCAACGTATTTCAATAATCCCTGTGCATTCACCTAATTTGCCATACTCCAGAAAAAAGTGTCACATGCCTGTAGGGGAGAGAAAATGGCAAAACTAGAGAAGAAAACTGGCCATGTCCAGGCTCCCTGGCTAGATAATGCATATCTTGAATCTGTCCATTAATATCTAGATCTTTTGGGAAAAAGAACCTCAGATGTATAATGATGATGAAGTCAGAAGAACAGGGTCTGCAGAGAGTCCCTTGCTGGCTACTGTCCATGCAGTACAGCAGTGGACAGCTGAACTGGCAAATTCAAGAATAACCCATTTGTCATTGCAGACTGGGAGCTTTGTTGCTTAAGATCCTGAGGATAAGAGGCTGTTTCTGAACTTCTGAGCTCATTAGTACTTATTGGTTAAGGCCACCGGCTTACCGATAGTGTGCAACGTCTCTGCTAGAGGATAAGGAATAGTTTGCAGAGCTGGGAGAAGGTGGACTTAAGGGAATGCACTGACATTGTAAACCTTGTCCTTTCTGTGCCCCTTGATTCACATTTCACACATCCCTGTTAGAAGAAGTAGGCTGTTGGATGGTAGGTGGGAACCTTACACAGGCCCATCACTGAGGTAGCCAACTTTAATGTCCTGTTTTCTTAGATAGGGAGATGGCAAGGATATGTGTGCATTGTCTCAATTGCAGCAGGCATGCATTTAACAGTGGTGTTAATAAGGCACATGCTCCTGGTCATGTCTCACACAAGTACTTGTGCAGCCCTTGCTTCTTTTCATGCTGTGGTGGCATCTGGCACAGCTAGATCCTTGTTGGGGTTATTTAATTGCTTCTTTGCCTGCCTTATGCAAACTACATTTGTAGCTGGGTCTGACGTGGGCTTTTGGGCACTCGGACCCATGACTGCACTGCATTTAGTAAGCACTCTGCTCTGTCCTGTAGGCAGTATTTCACATAGTCACCCAGTGACTTTATTCAATTCGCTGGTCCCCAACGTTATTGTCACTCTGCATCATTTACCAATACAATTTTCACAAACAAAATTAGTCATTGCAATGTAGGTGTATGGAAGCTGTCCCACTCTGGAAAGATTCATTAAAATTCCCATAATAGTCTCCTTGTCAGGACTCTTGCCCGCTGTCTGGGAAGTATTTCAACAAGTCTGTCCTACTGTTGTGTTAATTAAACATTGTTCTATTTATAAATGCTCCATTGGTCAGTAGCAGTTCCACACACAGAGAGTGAGAAGGAGTAGTGGTTACTAAAAGTGATGTGCCAAGAAGACAGGATTCGGCCATGCAGAGAAGCCAAGGGACAACCCAGACTGAGCAGAGTGCCCCTTGTGGACCTGTCATTGTCCTCATCACCTGCCCCTGCAGCCGCGGTGGTCTTCTGACAAGAAACTTTGGAACAGGGGAGGAAGGGAGGAGGTTTGCTCACTGCTTCTGCCAGCAGCTATTTTATTTCTGTTTGTCTCTACATCATAATCCCTTCACGGTGATTGCCACAGGGTGTTGTAGAAGGCAAAAATATATCTGGGTTCAGAAAGGGAACAGGTAGGTGAATGGAAGATAGAACCATCAGTGGGTATTAAAGATGGGCAAGTGCAGCCTCCAAACCAGTACCCAACTGCGGGAAGCCGGGAGGCTGTGCAGCCCGGGGGAGGCTTACTCCTTCGGTGCTTGTCCCACACCTCCGCCAGCCTCCTCTACAAGCCACTCACACAAACACATCTCTGATATATGTGTGGACACGAGGAGAGGGAGCCGTGGGGAGCCCTAGGGTGTTGCTTGCTGCTGCGGGATCATCTCCTGGGGCTGGCGCTGCCTGGGTTTTGGGAGTGTCTGCCCAGCGCTTCTCTTTCTGTATGCTCCTGTTTTGCTCACCAGTGACCCTGCTCTGTGCTGATGTCCTGCCCAGCAGCACGTGGCACAGCTGTTTGGTAGGGAGTCTCTCTCCCTTTCATGATTACTGTAACTTTCTGCCATAGCATCCTGTGCTACTGCAGGTCCATGCTGTCCCCCTTTCTGCACAGGTGGGGGCAATTGCCAGCATTTCTAACCATCTCCTACAGGCTCACTGGCCTCAGAGACGGGAGAAGTTGGTCACCATCCCCCCCAGCAGGTACCTAAGAGGGAGGACCCAAATCTTTCGTGAAGCCCAGGGGAATTTAGAATTCAGGTGAGTAGTGTTTGCAAGGAGATGCTTCTGAAAGTCATGTCTGTGCTTTCTTCTTGATTTTCTGGTCTCCTTCCACCTCACACTTGTTCTCAATATACTATGCTGGTGAGGCATGTGAGAGTGCCTTGATGAAGAGGTATGCAGGACCCAAATCTTTCGTGAAGCCCAGGGGAATTTAGAATTCAGGTGAGTAGTGTTTGCAAGGAGATGCTTCTGAAAGTCATGTCTGTGCTTTCTTCTTGATTTTCTGGTCTCCTTCCACCTCACACTTGTTCTCAATATACTATGCTGGTGAGGCATGTGAGAGTGCCTTGATGAAGAGGTATGCAAATATGGCCGCTGTCGTTAAAGACAACAAAAAAAGTTTTTACAAATATATTAATGACAAAAAGAGAGCCAAGGAAAATCTCCATCCTTTATTGGATGCAGGGGGGAACATTGTCACTGAGGATGAGGAAAAGGCTGAGGTACTCAATGCCTTCTTTGCCTCAGTCTTTAACAGGCAGACCAGTTATCGTCAGGGTACTTGACCCCCCGAGCTGGAAGACAGGGACGGCGAGCAGGATGAACCCCCCATAATCCAAGAGGAAGCAGTCAATGACCTGCTACGCCACCTGGATGCTCACAAGTCTATGGGGCCAGATGGGATCCACCCGAGAGTGCTGAAGGAGCTGGCGGAGGTGCTCGCCAAGCAGCTTTCCATCATTTATCAGCGGTCCTGGTTAACGGGGGAGGTCCCGGACGACTGGAGGCTTGCCAATGTGACGCCCATCTACAAGAAGGGCCGGAAGGACGATCCGGGGAACTACAGGCCTGTCAGCCTGACCTCGGTGCCGGGGAAGATTATGGAGCGGTTCATCTTGAGGGCGCTCAAAAGGCATGAGCGGGACAACCAGGGGATCAGGCCCAGCCAGCACGGGTTCATGAGAGGCAGGTCCTGCCTGACCAACCTAATCTCCTTCTATGACCAGGTGACCCGCCTAGCGGATGAGGGAAAGGCTGTGGATGTGGTCTACCTGGACTTCAGCAAGGCCTTTCACACTGTCTCCCACAGCATTCTCCTAGAGAAGATGGAGGCTCACAGCTTAGACAGGTGTACTCTGCGCTGGGCCAAAAACTGGCTGGACGGCCGGGCCCAGAGAGTTGTGGTGAATGGAGTTACATCCAGTTGGCGGCCGGTCACGAGCGGTGTTCCCCAGGGCTCAGTACTGGGGCCGGTCTTGTTTAATATCTTTATTGATGATCTGGATGAGGGGATTGAGTGCACCCTCAGTAAGTTTGCAGATGACACCAAGCTGGGCGGGAGTGTTGATCTGCTCGAGGGTAGGAAGGCTCTGCAGAGGGACCTGGACAGGCTGGATCGATGGGCCAAGGCCAACTGTATGAGGTTCAACAAGGACAAGTGCCGGGTCCTGCACTTTGGCCACAACAACCCCATGCAGCGCTACAAGCTTGGGGAAG
>NW_008796213.1:6071758-6076429 GCF_000699145.1 Aptenodytes forsteri | reverse complement strand
TCTACAACTCCCTGCAAGGAGGTTGTAGCGAGGTGGGTGTCGGTCTCTTCTCCCAAGTAACTAGCGATAGGACGAGAGGAAATGGCCTCAAGTTGTGCCAGGGGAGGTTTAGATTGGATGTAAGGAAAAATGTCTTTACTGAAAGAGTGGTGAAACATTGGAACAGGCTGCCCAGGGAAGTGGTGGAGTCCCCATCCCTGGAGGTATTTAAAAGACGAGTAGATGAGGCACTTAGGGACATGGTTTAGTGGACATGGTGGTGTTGGGTTGACGGTTGGACTCGATGATCTTAGAGGTCTTTTCCAACCTCAATGATTCTATGATTCTATGATTCTAAATAGGTACTTACCCTGGAAGCTGGTTCAGGGTGTAACTCTCGAGCTGCTGCAGCCCCAGATGTGAGAAGCAATGGAGGCTAAAGAGGAGGCCAAAGTTGTGGAGAAGAAGGAAGCAAAAATTTGACAGCAGAAAGTGTAAAGTGCTGCCAGGTTCATCCATGGACATGCATCTGTCTAGAACCTTACCTGGGTGCTCAATTCCAGCTTCAAATCATCGAGCATGCAAAATCTGTGAGGACCACATGAAACATCGGGGTTCATCTGAGCAGCAACACAGCCAGTGAGAGATGTGAGAGATAAGCTGAGCTGCTTTTTTTTTTTTGGCAGTACCTCAAGTTTGACAGGATATGAAACACTGTAAGTCTCCTTGCTAGCTCAGGGCCCATAGCTGGGCAGACGAACACGATGTGCGTTATAGTAACCTAAAAATGTGGTTTGCCATGAAAGTTAAAACAGGATAAAGCGAAGTGTGTCCCACTGCCTGTTCTTCAGCCTCTTGGGTCAGCAGCTCCAAATGCAGTTTGCATGGCGTGGAGGAATATGCACAGACACTGATGAGAAACTTCAAGTGAAAGTCTCAGGTCTTTGAAGAACACCCTTCGTCTGAAAGGCTCAGTGACCCTTTGCTTGTAGACTAACAGTCTGACATTATCCCATTTATTGTGTGAAAGCAATTGCTGTCCCACAGTGACACAGTAGTGGATGTGGGAGAGACTGTAGGTTTTGTGTTGACTGGTTATACCATTGTTCACTGGTGTACCCTCAGAGATGTGAAAGCGAAGATCTCCAGTACAGCGAGGCATTTAAGCACGTGCTTAAATGTAACCAACACAAGCAGGCAGGCTGGCATCCTGCCTTGCTCAGGAAAACCCTCCATCACCCTCTTGCAGGCCCTTGGCAAAGCAGGGTGGGGAACCTCTCCACGCTATTGCCCGGGCCATGTTTGTCCTGGATATGATGCAGGACTTTGCTCTCCCGCGCTGTCAGTCAGGCGCCTTTCAAGAGCACCGCGTTCACTTCTCCGAGTGCACACGTGAATTATTGTTTACTCAATAACAAATCAAACAAATTCCCTCTCCTATTCAAAGCAAACGACAATGATAAAAGGGGGCTGATTTCCAGTATTATTAGCACCGATTAATGTCTTCCCTTCACTTGGCTGTCTTTATTTCACATACAGGTGGCTTTTTTTCTTTTTTCTTCTTTTTTTTTTCATTTAGAAATGTCATCGCCACTTAATTAGCAATGTGTTGTTACCTGAAAGTAAAAGCAAGCCTATCTTAGGCCATATGGCAGGGTTTTAATCTGCATTGTCACGATATAATCCTGTTGAAATGGTTTCCCTTTTCAGTCAAAACTGCATTTCGCACTTTACTAATACGGGGCTTTTCCTTTCCTGTTCGAGAGTAATATAGCTGATGCAGCAAGTGCAAATTAAAATAGCTCACCGCTCCGACCAGCAACAGGAGGGAAGAGAGAGCAAGAGAGTGGTGTGGCTGGGGGCGGGGGGAGGGAGGAGGACCCCATCCCAAAAGGGGAACACGTGCTTACTGTGATCTGCTTCTGTGAAATTGGACCAAACGGGTTTGGGTTCCATTTCAGAAGGCAATCACATCCCCTATCACAAAGGCCTGGACTATGCCACTGGGGCTGCTTAGAGGGTTCTTTGTGATTTTTACCTTTCCTTCCCCAGTGTTATTGGGAAGCCCACATGAGGAGTTTATAAAAGCAGAAAGCAAGAAAGCAACGTGTGGCTGCAAATTAAGAGTGACCGACAGAAAATTTGGGCAACTTAACTGCTGCAGTCGTTTACAGGGTCTAAGAGAGGGTTGAAACACATGGCCTGGTGGGTGACATTTTCAAAGGAATTTTGCTCCCAAGCAGCTTCCAGGTAACACATAGGACAACATACAGATGTTTGCTCCGATGTTTTAGGGGAAGTGAAGCTCTTCTGGGAAAAATATGTAACTGTCCCTTTCTGGGGTGGTAGGTGAAGAGCACAAACAGGATTGAATCCTGTTCACAGTAGGATGAAAGGAAGTATGGATTGTCTGTCCCCCAGAAAAGTAAGCCAGACTACTAATATACACGGGCTCTTCCCACAGCACTTTGCACAAGAGCAGAGTCTGGAGCAGTGACCCCCTCGGTCTTGCAAGCTTTCTCACCTTCTCCCAATGCTGCATATCCCCAGGCACCTGTGAGGAACTACTCATGGTCTTTGTTTAGCATTTGTGGATATCAGGCTAAAATAGATTGAGACAGGACCAAATCATAGCCAGCAATGAATTTAGATAGCTTCAGTCCAAGATCAATGCCTTGTCACAAAAAGCAGCTTTCCCTTAGCTGCCCTTCCCTGCATTTTTACCCAACCTCTCCCCTTGCAATTAGTATAGTAAGTACCAGGTAGCTGGGTAGAGAGAGAAAAGGGACCCCATGAAACTTCTCCCCTCTCCTGGTTGCTTGTGTTTGTCCAGGACAAAAGTGTCAGAGCCAATGAAAGTACCAGCGCTCAGTGGGGCTCTTCTTTTGCTTACATCCTTCTGAGGACACATCTGGCTCCAAAGCTGCAGGAAACGCCTGCCTTCTCTGAAGGGGGGCAGCAAGCACCATATTGCCTGGATGCACTGTGCTGCTCCAGGATGTGTGTGGGATGGAGGGCTGGGGCTCCTGTCCCTGAGGCCAGACCTCCTTCCCCGTGGGGCATGTAGGAATCGCACAGCTCTCTAACCATGTGCAAAGTCTGACTTGTCTGTCTTTCACATGTTGTCTGAGGTGTGTTGCTGTGTCCCTTTACTGGTATAACCCCCTAGAACACCTCAGATGATGTTTGGAGATAGTCCTTTTTCTTCAGTCACTTCATATTTTGCTGTATTTTTTTTTTCAACCCACATGCGAGTATTACAATACACAGCAGTACTCTCCCCGGCTCGTCTCCCTCCCTCCCCCCCAGCAAAAGGCTGGCTATAGAAGCTGCACAGTACTGACGTGGTCCTTACCAGATATTAACACATACATGTATTTGCAATGGGACAACAAAAGCAACAAGGGCAAAAAAAAGGGATTCAAGTGGTGGTCTGAGGTTTGGCTTACAGTAAGAAAAGGAGCAGAGCTTTCTTGTAATTTAGATGCTTGGGGAAAATCCATGCTTTGGCCAGGAAAGTCAAAACATAGATGTTCACTTACAGGCAGTGCAAGGGAGGTTTTAAATAGTTTGGTGTCCTTTTCAGTAGGTATTTCACTAGGGGAAAGGACTTGGGCATGTGTGTCTGGGTTAAAGCCGTACATTTGAGGGAGCAGAAAGCAAAAGGTGGTAACAGCTCTGCCATGCTGCTGTTTCACCAGGCACCTCACTTGTGCTTTGCAGGACCGACGCAGAAAAGGGTTGAAGACGCAGAGGTACAGTGTGAGTGAGTGTGTGTGATGGTCCTGAGAGAAAATGTAATTCTGGAGCATGAAACAGAGGGAGAAATATCAAGAGTGAATATCCAGCTGCAGGTCCTTTCCCCTTCTTTTTCCAGCTCTTGGATGAACTGCAAAGCCGAGGGGGACTGTTAACAGCCTGGGCCTGTCCATTTGTCTCTCTCTCTCTACTTCTCTGTCCCTAACCCCCCCTCCCTCTCCCCTCCTGCAGCTCCAGAGGGTGGAGGTGCGATTCGCTATGCCAGTTTTTTTATTTCCAGCACGCTTGACAGGCTGGGCGAGGAAGGCGTTAATGTTTTCTGACAGGCCCCCTCTAATTGTTGGAGCTTTTCTTCTCTGCCTTTTCTGTGAAATTCTGACTTAGGCGAGCAGCATAACAAAATGCTCTGGCATTGAAATGTGCGCTTGCACTACACTGGGCTCGGGGAAACAGCATTATTCATGAAGATTTTCAGCTGTTTTTGTCTTTTAACTAACCTTTGAGTTTGATCAGAGGCTAGCCGGGCTCCCTTTCTCAAAAGGCGGTCTTGGCAACCCGACAATGGAGCCAAACTGTTTTCCCTGTTAAAGAGATAACTATGCCGTTGAGTTGGTACATGGGGGAAATTAATCTTCAGGCGCATACAAATAGTAGCTTTACCTCGGTCTGCAATCGCCTGCATGGGATTATTAATAGGACGGGGTAAGGAGCAGGAGAAATTCAGTCTGGGGCAGGGAACTTTAAAAAAAAAAAAATCCCAACCCCAAACCCATCATCCCTTTTGACTGCATAAAGCCTGCGATTGATTCCTCACCACTTGCCTTTTGCAGCAGGAATTAGCCCTGCATTGTGCGGTCTGACACGCTAAAAGCGAGCTCGCTTGGGAGCAAGAAGTTGCTGTGCGCTTGGACGGACGGGGGTGGCGGCCGGGGG
>NW_008796213.1:6067946-6070500 GCF_000699145.1 Aptenodytes forsteri | reverse complement strand
TCTCCACACCCCAGCCCTGAGTAGCTCTAAAACTTATACTGCGCCCAAAGAAGTCCCTGATTTATGGAGTTTACTAATGCTAACTGAATACTGTCTGTCAGGCAGCGCTGAAAGGCTCTCCGCACTAATACAAGAAAAGGCTTTGTGTTGCTAAGCGATTAGAGCAGATGTAATGAGATTTACCCCAATCCTGCTTTGCCCTTTCCCTATCTTCAGTAAAATTGTGTGTGTGTGTTTTCTTTCTTTCTTTCTTTCGGGAGGGGGCTGAGGGGAAAAGGGAGGGAGGAGGTGGTGAATTTCTGAGCCTGCCTTATACATTGTAGCGAACAACAGCGTAACTTTGCCTTTAGTTTAATGAGTCTGGATATTTACTATTCAGAAGTGAGCAAAAAAGAACACCTGTCTACACAAGGAAGAGAAATTTCGCCTTTGTAACAGAATGAAACATTATCCTAATGTTATATTCATAGCTATAAATTACTCGCTACACTTTCTTTGCATACCTTATCTGTACACTTGCAAAAGCGGGTAAATAAAAAAGGAGATGCTGTAAAGGGAGAGCGGATGGAGGCATATAACGGTTATTATTTTCATAACTAAACATTAGTTCCACGAGCGGTTAAAACAATGAGTGTTTGTGCTGAAGTAATGAGGGATTTCGTGACCGCAGCGTGTCCCGTCCCGTCCCCCCCCCCCCTCCCGCCCCCCCCCCCCCGATTAAATCACATATTGATCATTTCAGGGCGTGGGGGGAGGAGGTGAAGGGCAAATGTGTGTGCACTTTTAAAGCAATGCAGAAAGGACTATACATTGATATGCACACGTATATGTGTGCATCTATGCGTATGCGTGTGTGCTTATATATCCAGTTACACATGCATTCACACACAGAGAAAATTCCGGGGTGCCCCGCCAAAGTTTTTCCCTCCTCTTTTTTTTTAAAAATAGCACATCCGTCGCAACTCGACGGCACATTTGTAGCTGAGGGGGCTAGATTTTTTTAACTCCGTACGACACACTGGCTCTCCCCAGTCTTTGTTGCTGTATTTTCTTTTTTTCTTTTTTCTTTTTTTTTTTTTTTTTTTTTTGTAAGATGCATTTTGCGCTTTGCTTTCCGCTTGGCTTGGTGCACGCAAACTGAATTTTCAAGTGATGCAGGAGCCAGGCGAAAGGAGAAGGCGAATTCTGGTCACGTCCGGGGGGGGGAGTCCAATTTCTTTTTGAGTCTTGGTAATTGGGTACTTTTACAGGCAGATCACGATTTGGGTAGAAAGGCGGGGGGGGGAGTCCAATTTCTTTTTGAGTCTTGGTAATTGGGTACTTTTACAGGCAGATCACGCTATTTGGGTAGAATAACAAGCTTAGAAAGACCAGTGTCTCTAAGCTGCCACCCATTTCTACTACTTTATTTATTTATTTAATTTTGTCTCCCTTCGCCTCTCGCTTCCCGTCTTCCCCCGACGGTTTTATTTATCCAGCCACTATCTTTGCAGAGGCAACACAGTAGCCCGTGTTTTTTCGGTGGCGGCGGCTGTGCCTTCCCCCGCGTTTTTCTGCCCCGTTGGGTCAGAGCCGCGGAGGGCAGGGTCACACCGCCGAAATGCGGGATGGAGCGCCCTCTTTTTTAGGCCTTAGGCTTTTGGGGGAATTCTTTAATGTGCAGTGATTTCAGGAAGGACAATGCAATCATTAATCATCCTCTCGCCTTTCGATTTGGATACACGTTGGCAACACAGAAGGGCAATAAAACAATGGTGATACCGCTAGATCTTTGCATATTTATATAGAGATAGATAAAGATATATATGTTACATCCATCAGATACAAACACTTCATACGCAACTTAGCTCCGGCATAACATCATTTAACATTTTGTCCTTACATTCATCGTTGTCAATGGCAGAAAGAAAAAAAAAATTGCATGCGGTAGGCAGCCGATCATTTTAATTAAAAAAAGTTTTATTACGAAACTAGTTTGTATAAAACAGGGTTATACAGGACCTTTGTAAGTTTGTAATAAAACAGTAAGAAAAGGCAGTGGCAAAGGGGTTTGTCTGTTTGTTTGTTTGCTTGTGTATTTTTTTTTTTCCAAAAGGCAGCATATAAAAACAAATGGCTACCATTTTGCGTTTGGACAATAGCTGCATAAACTTTGTTCACTTTGAACATTGTTTAATAACATTATTAATACATTAACAAAGTTTCTATAAAGTAAGACACGTTGGTGCTAAAGTACATCTGGAGGAAATCCAGGTCCTTTACAAAACCACGTACAAAAATGGCAGTTGTAAGGTAACGTCGACTACACGTCTAAACATGAAGAGGTAATAAGCATTACATATTAAAAAAAGTATCAAGATATACACATTTTAAACCATTTGTACAAAACCTCTATAAATCTCTCTCTCTCTTATGTACAAAAATAGCTTAATATATCCCCAAACTGGTTAGGATAGATACAAATAGATTTTCTTATAATAAAAAAATTCACAAAAAAGATTGGAAGCATTCTATGATGGAAACGAGAGGACAAGCTCGGAGCAAGGGGAGGGAG
>NW_008796213.1:6061050-6065226 GCF_000699145.1 Aptenodytes forsteri | reverse complement strand
GCGGAAAGCGGAAAGTGCTGGCACGGACGTGGCATGGCACCTGCCAGGGTTTGGGGAGCCGCGGCGGGGGAAGCGCCCTTGCCAGCGCCGGTAAGCGGCGCGTGCATGGGCGCAGGCAGCCGGGAAGGGAAACTTCTCCGTGTGCGGGACCGCGAAAGGGCCGTTTTGTCCTTGTCCCTGGGGAGCACCGGCATGCCCGGTACCGCTTCCTTCGCTCGCCAGGTGCTGCGAGCCTGAGTTCCGTGAGTGTCCCGGGGGCTGCTCCCCTCGGAGCGGCCGGAGCCGCGTGTGCTCAGCATCGCACACGCTCCGCGGGCGGCGTGATGGCTCTATTAGCTTGCGACAGCGGCGGGTGAACCGGTGCGGGTGTTACGAGGAGCGCTGCTCAGAGCAGCAGCGTGCATAGCCTCGGGAGAAGTCACCCTGAGTTACCCCTTTGAAACGCTGAGTGCCAAGGGGCGAGCCTGTCTGGAGGGAAAGAATAAAACCCCTGTGGGTGCATCCAGAGTGGACGGCACCCGGAAGGTCTGAGCGCCACGGTACTGCCACCAGCACGGGGGGAGGAGGTTTGTCTCAGAGGGCAGTGTAAAGTCTGGGTGTGCTGAGCAGAGCAAGCAGATGTGGAGACAGCTCTCCCTTCGCTGCCAGAGCTCATTTCCCAGGTCGTGCTGTCTGCTTGCTGGTCCCGGGGAACTCTCGGAGCCCCTGCTGCCTCCCGTGGCACCCTGCAAAGTGGGAGCGGGTCACCACCTTTCCAAGTGGACGATGGCATTTGCTTGTAACTGGGGAGTCAGGATGGACCTGGCCTATCCAGGGGAAATGATCCCTGCTGCCAGGTGAAGTCTCGCTTGTGGCTTGGGGCCAAATGTGGAAAAGCAGCGCTGAGGTGCTGAGAGCTTGAGGCTGGCGTGACTTGGTGGTCACAACGTCCCTTGGCTACGGGGGGGGGGTGGGCAGCCTGGGAGACATGGCCAGGCTCAGCACCGGGGCATGCTGGTGGCCCTGCTCTTGGCATGAGCAGCAGTGAGGACCCCAGCATGGCCTTCTCTCCCTTTGCCTTTCCTTGCCTTTCACATATCCACATATCTGTGCAAACTTTAACACATTTTCTACCTTCATCTCTGTCTCGTCTACACCTCTCTCTGCACCTCTTCACTTTGAAAACTCAGAGGGGTGTGCTCTCTAACCTCCTAAATAAAGCAGAGCCATGGTATGACAGTCTTGCCATGGGTGAGATTATGGCTCTAGGAAGTCCCTGGCGAGTGGCTTTCATCCCTGGTGCTCACACCAGCCCTAAAGCATGGAAGGAGGGGACCTGCACAGTCCCTGTTCAGGTTTCAGTGGAAATGAGTGCAAAAATAAACCCTGCTCTGCTGCTGGCCTCAACTATGGCAGCCTGGAGCTGTAGAGTTCTCTTCTCATCTGCCACCGGACCCCTGACCCTGGCTGGGCATGTGAGTTTAAACAGTGATAAGCAGCAACGTTGTATGGCAGAACCCTAATGTGCACCTGCTAACTAGTCTTTTAGTAATTTTTAACGTGGCAGATTTTAATGCACATGTATGATGAAAAAGGTGAAGTAGTTCTGTCTGGTCTAACCTCTATCACACTTATTTCAGGGCCCTCTTTGCTGGTCACGGAGTTTCTTTCTGATTCTTAGCCTACTGTCTCATTGCATGTGAAACATATTAAATTATTTTAATCTCTTTTGGGCAGGACAGCCAGACCTAAACAGGATAAAACATTCGTTTTTATTTTCTGTATAGGGAGCTCTCCCTCTTCAGTTCCAAGTCTTCTGGATGGTTTGTTCAACATCCCTTGTCTGACATCAGAATTCTCTGCACTGGAAACAGTTGTTGCATCATCAGCTCCGCATTGTGACATCGCAGGAGTGAGAGAACAGTAATGAACCAGCCCTGCGATTCGCATCCCAGTGCTTTGGGAAGCGGCAATGGAAATATCAAAATAATTGCAGCCCTGTAAACTATACATGTATTTAAACAGAGTAGTTCTGCTGGAGCAGCCCACTACCAGAACTGGCCTGGGAACACCACGTGGGGAAATTCCTGCCCTTTTTCCCCGAAATGGCAGAATGAGACTGGGGTTTCTGGGTCCCTCCTTCTCGAGTCCCAAAGGGCTCTTAAAAAGGCAAAAGACGCGAGTCCCAGAGGTCACCGAGTGTAACTCGCATGTAATTTTGCCTTCATGGCTCTGTCCCCGCTTGGATCCCCCGGCTCCGGGGCCCGGGGGGGTGAGGGGTGAGGGCAGAGCCTTTTCCTCCCTTCGCCCAGCACGTCCCTCGCCATCCGCCGCCGCCGGGGAACAAACTCACCCCTCGCGTTGTCCAAAGTAATGCCAATCTTGCCAGCTTCCCTGTCTGCTCACTGTGCAGGGTCAGGGGGCTGGGGCCGCCAGATTTATAGATAATAAATATTGTTCCAAGGTCCCCCGCCTCCACCCACTCGTATGCACAGTGCTGCACCTGCACTTTGAAATTCTTAATTCTAACATAATGATAAATAGCCCTTGCCCTTTTCATTGGGACACTTTTCCCCTTCTTTTTTCTTTCTTTTTTTTTTTTTTAATCTTGAACTGAAATTATTTTATAGTGGCTTTTTTGTGTGCCTAAATTGTAGCCACACTCATGAGGTCTTTTGAAGTCCTTGCCTTTTTTTTTTTTTTTTTAAACTTTGGTATGCCTTCCTCCCCCTTTTCTTTTTTAAAGGCCATTTACGTTATGATTAAATGCCGTCTTGGAAAAGCAGAACGAAAGTCGTTAATCTATATAGATCTTCAAAGAATCGATACATTCGGGACTTCTGTAGGATTTGTTACACTCCATTTTGTTACAGTAGGCAGCTCGTCTGGATTTGGGCACATGTGTTTCTCTCCCTCCCCCCTCCCCTTTCCAGCCTCCCCCCCAAGAGCGAAAATAAAATAAAAAGCCTTTCATGGTAAACAAAACCAGCTTATTCTCCACATAGAACACATGAATAGCTGGAAAAAAAACTTACAATAAATGGTGCATTTTTTTCTCTGCTGGGTATAGCATTCAAGATCAGTCCAGTATTCAAGAAGCAGTCCATTTTTTGCTCAGCAAGAGAGTTTAGAAAAGAAGCGTGGGGTCTATTCAAGGATCTTTTCCCCCTTCACAATTGCTGGGCTTTATGAAACCTATCTTCCATGCCTTGTCAGAGTATTTCTGGGGACCAATTAGTGCTTTGTTGCAAGGCTTCTTTGCTGAATCTTTGAGCAGCAAGAAAAAGCTCTCTTGAGTCTCCCCTTATTTTGACTATTTCAGTCATTACTCAGTGTAATAATTAATATGACAACTGGACGCTGAAGTTTGTATAGAAACACCTCGGCTGCAGGAGAGAGCGTGCAGTGGGTGGTAACAAGCTACAGATCAGACCGAGAAGCCACACACACAAGGAAGGGGAAAAAAAAAAAAGGAGGGAGAGAGAATAATGAATGAAAAGAAAGAGAGGAAGAATAAAGGTAAATAAATAGTTGGCACAACCCGAAGAAACATAATACAGACTTGGAAGGGGGAAAAAAAAGGCGATTGGCGGCGGGGGGGAGGGGCGACCCCAGAGAGGTAAACTTATTTTGAAACAGTTTCTATGTGAATATAATTTTCAAAACTTTGCTACTTTCAGAAGGCAGGAAAGCGATTTTTCCCTGACGGCTGTTCCTTCGGGTAAATCATTTTCAAGGAGCATCTGCCTACACTTTTGCATACTTGATAAACTTTAACGTCTCTTCCTAAGCGTCCCTTTACAGCAAGAAGGACTTTGAGCATTAAACCGTGTTCGTGAGTAATTGTTGCCCATCCTTCCCAGGGTGGAGGGAGGCTAGTCCTTGGGATAGCAAGCTGTACGAGTTTTCTTAGCGTTGTATCGGCTACAAGAGGAATAAAGTCTGTGCCCCAATGAAGAATTAAAAATGACCAGGGACGCTCCTGAATTCTTCTCGAAAGGCGTTTTGGGATGAACACTCATCACTTTGCAGACATTTCTCGGGCTGCCAATTAGGGCATAATAAATAATTAGAGGTTTTAAGCATATTAGATACAGCTCATGCTAATGAGCTACATCAGGTCCTGTGCTAACCTGAAGTGACAGTTTGCATATAGGGCTGCAAAAAAAAAAAGAAAAAAAACCCAAACCAGCAGCA
>NW_008796213.1:6058189-6060543 GCF_000699145.1 Aptenodytes forsteri | reverse complement strand
CACAGTGCCACCTCCCGGCCACGCCGCGCTCCGGAGGGAAGAGGACGGGGAAACGGCTGGGGAGGAGATGGGGTGCGGCCAAAAAGCATTTAGCAGCGGGCTGCAGGAGATGTCGGGGAGCCCGGCTCTGCAAGGAGGGGGGGATGTGGCTGGACGGTTTTGCAACCACGATGTAGACCGGGGTGTGAGGAAACGCAGCCTGGCTGGCACGTAATGGGGAGCTGCAGCATCCGGAGACCTCTGGTAAATGCATACACAAAATCGGTAAGGGGTTTTCCCCCCGCCACACACACACACACACACACACGCACACACACAAACCCCCTGAGATGCTCACTGAATCCTTGTTTGGAAATTTTTCAGGAGCTTCTGGTTTTACTAGAAAAGCCTCTCTCCATTGCTTACTGCTCCCTCAAATCGACTGGGACGTCCTGAAGCAGCAGGGCAGGCAGGGAGCTGCAGGCCAAGGATAGTCCCAGTGTCCTTGCACAGGAAGGGACATCCTTGCCCAAACCTGAAAACACACAGCTACAGGGAAGCCGCCGCTCCGCAAATACTGGCTAAAGGCAGAGGCGGGAAAAAGCAGCCTGAAAAGCAGCCAAAGTCCGTGGCCCTTTGAACTTGCATTATGCCAGCCAGGGGAAGCTGCCAACTTTCCGTGCAAAGAGCCCTCTTAGTTGTGGCTGAGCAGCACAGTCAGGAGTGGATGTGTGTGGTGCATGTGTGTCCCAAGAAGGTGTGTGTTTCTGAGGGCGAAAAGGTGTTTTTAGATGGAGGCAATGTGGGACATCAGTGCATATCTGCACAGTGCTGCAACAAGAGCCCAGAGCAGAACTAGTGGACCCAAAACTCAGGTGCCCACCCAGAGTACGGGGAACCAGACACATGGGCCAACTTGAAACCTGAGTGGGAAATCTCAGCTAGCAATGTCACTGCAGGGGGATGAACCCGTATGCTGAACTAGTGCTTCAAAGAGGACAGGGAAGCTCAGGCAATTTGGACTCTGAAATGGTCCAAGGTAACTAGTACTGATGCAACTGTGTGTTTATACTGTAATGGCACTGGACACCCCACCCCCTTTGCTCCAGAACAAGACAATTTGGGAATTCCTGCTGGAAAGAAGGAGCTTTGCTTCCCCCAGCCAGTGCCTTTTGCTACCAGGCAACCTCTGACAGTCCAGGCTGATTAAACAGTGAACTGGTGGTAGTACACTGGTGATACGTACTCTTTGCACGGCGGTCAGGCTCAGGGTGCGGGTGGGAGCGTGTGTGCCACATTGTTGCCGTCATGGGCTTCGGGGACCTTAAGTCCGCTGCTGGCCTCCGGTTCCTCAATGACTTTCCGGCTGACAGGAGCTATATTGAGGGGTATGTCCCTTCTCAGGCTGATATAGCAGTCTTTGAAGCAATCGCTGCCCCACCTTCTGCAGACTTGTTTCATGCTCTTCGGTGGTACAATCATATCAAGTCGTACAAAAAGCAAAAGGCAAGCTTGCCAGGAGTAAAGAAGGCTTTGGGGAAATACGGCCCTGCTGATGTGGAGGACACAACAGGTGCAGCCACAGATAGCAAAGATGATGATGACATTGATCTTTTTGGATCTGACGACAAGGAGGAAAGTGAAGCAGCAAAGAAACTGAAGGAAGAACATCTGGCCCAATATGAATCAAAGAAGTCCAAAAAACCAGCTGTTGTTGCCAAATCATCAACCTTGCTTGATGTAAAACCTTGGGATGATGAGACAGACGTGGCCAAACTAGAGGAGTGTGTTTGAAGCATTCAGGCAGATGGCTTGGTCTGGGGATCTTCCAAGCTGGTACCGGTCGGCTATGGTATCAAAAAGCTTCAGATCCAGTGTGTTGTTGATGATAAAGTTGGAACAGATATGCTGGAAGAGAGAATAACAGCTTTTGAAGATTATGTACAATCAATAGATGTAGCTGCTTTCAATAAGATTTAAGTCTTGATATATCTAGAACAAATGTAATTGCAAAGAATTTATTTTTTCTTCTAAAACCAGGCCAGTCAGTCTCATGTCTGTGCCTGGGAAGATCATGGAACAGATCCTCCTGGAAGCTATGCTAAGGCACGTGAAGGTCAGGGAGGTGATTCAAGACAGCCAGCATGGCTTCATCAAGGGCAAGTCCTGCCTGACTAACCTAGTGGCCTTCTATGATGGAGTGACTACATCAGTGGACACAGGAAGGGCTACAGATGTCGTCTATCTGGACCTCTGTAAGGCCTTGGACACGGTCCCCCACAACATCCTTCTCCCTAAACTGGGGAGGTATGGATTTGATGGGTGGACTGTCCGGGGGGTGAGGAATTGGTGAGATGGTCGCATCCAGAGGGTAG
>NW_008796213.1:6028706-6057339 GCF_000699145.1 Aptenodytes forsteri | reverse complement strand
TGGACGGGGCTCTGAGCAACCTGATCTAGTTGAAGATGTCCCTGCCCACGGCAGGAGAGTTGGACTAGATGACCTTTAGAGGTCCCTTCCAACCCAAACTATTCTATGATTCTATGATATTATTATGATTATGTAGCAATAAGAGATAAGCTTGCAATATAAATAGAAAAAGCAGGGGGTAGGAGGGGTCAAAATAGATAATTACGAGGATTTGGCTTGAGCAGTATTTTGTATACCCAATATTTCACTTTGCCTTGCCATTACTGTCAGGGTAGAGTGAACAGAGGGTGCAAAACATAAGAAAAAGGATGGAAGAACGGAAAAAAAGACTACATGCATGTAAAAGCCACAGAGAAGGAAAAAAGATTGATCAAAGGCTAGTGAAAAGAGAAGGAAAAAAGAAAGAAAAAGGAAGGCACAAACAAATGACAGAAAAAAATAGTTTATTACTGTGGATGCCACAGTTATTCTGGTCAGCCTTAGGACATGCATTTAAGTTTTTTAAAATCTAGTTGAAAAATATACCAGGTAGCGAGGCATGGTGTGTGGGGAAAGTAAATAAGACCAGTTGCTGGAGGCTGTTCTGCCCTGCACAGGGACTGCTACAGTCAGTGTTGGCACCATCCTCATCTCACTGCTTTTTTTTTGCAAGGTGGCCTTCAATGTCCCTGTCATGGATAGGACTGTGCCGGTTGCTGCACACAGGACACAAAATATTGCCTCCCGTAGTGAACTTATTGGCTGAGCAGTTAAAAACCAGTAGTTTTTATACTGCTGGCAATTACCAAGGTTAACCTCCCTTTCTCCTGCTGCCCCATCTCTCCGTGCCCCAACCTGCTGCCACGGTGTCAGCAGGGCCCAGTGTGTTATGTGTGTATCGCATTTGACTGCCCACCTTGAGCTGCCAGCCCATATCACAGGCTTGCTGGGCACTTCAGAAAGTAACTTTCTACCCCTGTGTGCAGCCACAGGATGCACAAAGAAGCAGTTCTTCTGCAAGAGGTATGTATTCAAGCCCAAAGCACTGAGTTACTTCAGATGCACATTACACAGTCAATAATTTCAGTGGGCTGGATTCTGACTTCACGGTCATGGGGTTCAACATGGGTTCGGACTGAGATCCCTGAAAGTGGGTCCACTCAGTTTCCCTACTGTAAGGCCTATCAGATTTAGCAGCTATTGGATTTTTAAGTACCAATAATTCACAGTAAGTCTTTGTTAGTATTCACCAATCTGAGTTTGCACTGGTGCATGCAGTAGAGCTTCCCTCAGGGCTAAAATAACCATAAAGAGTTGATTTGTCTATTCCACAGAATTTATCTTCATCACAAAAATATAGCAAGATTACCTGCCTTGACATAGCTTGTCTCGGTACAGGCTTCATCTTTCCAAATAGCAAGATAGATACTTGACAAGTTGTTTGGGTTTTTTTTTTCACCTGCCCTCTGGTATTGGGCTACAGCTTTCCATTATTACCTCGACCCCTTTGGTGACTGTTTCTAAACGAAATCTGGGCTTTTTTATATCAAAACTTTACCAACCTTTTCTGAAATCTTTCATGCCCCCCCACCCCATTCCCCTTGTAGTTCTCCATGGCTGACACTATATACAAGCACACATACATCTTCTGCAGTCCTTCTGCATCTCCGGCCCTCTAGCTCTGACCTACTCTTCCCTGATCTTTTTCTTCCTTTACCTTCTTCCCTTTCTCCATGTCCAGACTCATGTCCCAGTGTGAGGTCCATGCAGCTAACTCCTGTCTCACGCTTCCTTTACACTGGGTCTCTCCAATGTCTGGTGTGTGGAGCGATGTCTCCTGCTCTCTGACCTCTTGGCTGAAGCCCAAAGGGTCCTACTAAAGGACAAATCCCTCAGCTGCTGTGCTGTGTCACAGACCTCCCTGGCTTGTGTCTGGCATCCAAAGAGCGGATCCTGGAGAACATCTGATCTCTGGTCACATGGAGCAAGCCCCTGTCGGAAACCCACCTGAGGCTGAACATGCATGCTGCGGTGGGAATGGACAGGGGGAGGCTGAACTGAAGACCAAGTGTTGACGTGCAAAAATGAAAGCAGCGGCTGATGTTGATCAGGAGAAGGAAGGCTGTTAATTCAAAGCATGCCGCTCATCCATGTTGGGTGCAGATAGAAGCAATATGCTGGAGAGCCGCTACGTGCTGGGGTGGGACTTGAGGCTGAACATGCATGCTGCGGTGGGAATGGACAGGGGGAGGCTGAACTGAAGACCAAGTGTTGACGTGCAAAAATGAAAGCAGCGGCTGATGTTGATCAGGAGAAGGAAGGCTGTTAATTCAAAGCATGCCGCTCATCCATGTTGGGTGCAGATAGAAGCAATATGCTGGAGAGCCGCTACGTGCTGGGGTGGGACTCAGGGGCTGGCCGGCATGGAGCGGCTTTTTCCCGTTGCCTGGGTGGGGGGGGGCGTGTAGGGAGAACGCCCCCTTGGCACGGTGTCCAGGGGAGGGAGCTGGGAAAGGGGAGGAAGGGGATGGCTTTGCTTCACTTGCTCCACTTTAAATACCTTTGCACAGAGCTCTGGCCACTGTAGTAAGCTCAGAAGGCTTCACCTGCAGCGGCAAAGGGGCCTCCCTGCGTGGGCATTGCTGCCTCTGCAACATGGATGCACAGCACTGCAAAATGAATGGCGACCCTTTCCAGGTAAGTGATGGGGTCTGTGTGCCTGCTTTTTGTGGGGGGGCTCTGGCTGCCTCCCTCCTGCCCTCCCATGCTTGCAAATCTTGTTCCCTGCTTTCTGAGAGGCAGTGTGACCCAAGATGAGAGGAAACAACATGCCTGTCTTGATGCTTTGCGGTGCCTGGTTGCCACCGTTCTCTCTTTTGGCAGCTGGCATACTTGTCTGTTGTTAATTGTGCTCACAAAAGTGCAGTGAGAACGAAAATGAACATTGCGACAGTATCCTTGCATATATGGCAAATAGAAGAAGCAGAAAAGACCAGCAGCTAATTAGAGATCTTAAACCTGTGTGATGAAAAGAAAGTTGTCTTCTTCTGTTAAAGGAAAGCAGCTGAAGTTAACGTGCTCTTCTGCTGGAGCTATTTGCTAAATTCTGGGACTCTGACATCCCCTTTTTTTAAGGTTTACTGACTTACTTTGAACCCTTTGTTTTCAAAAATACAGGAAAGTCCTGAAGCCCATGCCTTTCGAGTACAGGCACTATAGTTACTGCAGGGGCAAGCAACATAACTTGAGGCCAGCATGGTTAATCATTAGGACCAAATTCTGCATGTATGTGTCCTATGCAATACTGCTGAAGCCAGAGACGAGCTGTGGAAGATGCAGGGGGGGGAAAAAAAAAAGGGCTTCAGTTTCTACAAGCCGTTTTAAGAGCAGAGCAGCCAAGGAAGCCTGGTTTCCTACTACTTTGTGTATGAGGCTGAACTCTCACAATAATTCTCCAGGATCTCACCTTGCTACTTTTCCAAGTTGTGTAATTGCTTGGTCCCAATGAGATCTGTGGGAGCTGAGCATCTAAATGCCTTAAGAAATCTGACTCGGAAACTAGTTCCATCTTCAGAAGTAATTTAGGAATCTTATTTCCTTTAAAATATTTTTTTTCCTGAATTTTCCCCTACTATTCTGTGTATCTAGTAAGTCTGGAATTTGCGACACAGAGGTGAAATTTTTCTCTCACTGAAACTGCAAGCCAAACTTCCCCTGGTTTTAACAGTGTTGGAATTCACTGTGAAGGGCTTTATCTAACCTGCTCAGAAATGGATTAGAAGGCTGACAGGTCTGTGTTACTCATCTGCAATACTGCCACATGTGTCAGGAAGGCAATATCAATCTCTGTGCGGAGTAGTTAACTAAAAATGCAGGTTTGCATTGCACTCAGGTAAACCCCTCCTTGCATCTACACATCACCTATCTTTGAGATTGTAGTAGGTCCAGGAATGGATGTTCATTTTGTCAACTGGTTCTTATTTTACTTCTTGAAAAAAAAAAGGAGCTGGAAGAAAATTAGAGCTTAATTTATCCCACACTACATTTATAAATCACATATACATGCCATATAGGCAATATTTCAATGACAATGAAACAATTTGTTCAATTCTTAATCATAACCACAGTAGTAACAGAACAGTAGAACTACCCCAAAGTTGCAATTCCTGTCTATATAACAGGCTGAAAAACAAGAAATTAGAATTAGAATTGAGAATGGATAAACTGTGATCAACAGTTAAAATTATGCATAGGTACTACAAAAAGCTCAGCAATAAATGTGCCTGTGTATATGTTGATGTATATTACCTCCAGTGCATATGTTGATGTATATTGTCTCCAGTGTGTATTGATATATATTGCCTCCATATATATTGATAAGAACTGGGTACAGGAAAACAATCATGTTACTCTTCTTTCCCCTTGCAACGAAAGCTGTCATCTCTGTGGACAGACTCGGGCATGAGTTAACGTTTGTACAAAGATCTTCCAGTGAACTGAGTGCATATGCAGATGTGCAAGAAGTTAAGCAAATATCACTCTCTTTGCAGGATTAGTGCCTACTCCCTACTGCAATGTGTCTTACTTTTAAGTACCAACATAAATCAATTTACAAGAGTGGGAAAATGAGTGAGGATAAATTGAAAGTGGCTGATCACAACACATCAAGGCTAATGACCAATGAGAATCTATCTGGGTTGGAAAGGATGTTTTTAAGGCATTTTTGGGTGATCTCATGGTATAAAGAGATCAATTAATATCAGAATTACCTTGCAGAACTTGAACCTTGCATTATATCCCCTGCAGGTGTCCAAACCACAAATTCTTCCTTTGTCACACAGATTCAAGTCAACCTGCCATAGAAGTTGGTCCTCGCAGCATGCCTTGGCAAGAGTATTTTAAATACGTAACTGCACGTAACAGTTCCAGTGCAGACCATGAACACTGAATTCTTGGTCCATTGGGCAGACACTGGTGTAGCACAGTTCTGTCCTTAAGATCAGTTTCAGTTGTGGTGGGGGAAAACAAGGGCAAAGCAATGTATAGACAGTATTTCAGATGATGGCTTTGGTTACACTAACTTTCATAAAATCTCCAGACTACTGACGTTTGGTTTGCCTTTTGACAGACTCCTGTCATTGTTTTCCCTCGTGGTTGCTTCAGGTGTAAATGGGTTTCATTAGCCAGCTGCCACATCACTCCCGAGTGCTTTTCCTCTTGGTCCCCACCATGTAAGAGCTGGGCTGTCTCCCTGGCTGGGTGAGGACCCAGGAGACACAAGAGATACACAAGAGATACTGCGGGAAGTGTCACAGTTGAACACGTGACAATCTTCCCTCTGGTGCATAAAACCAGTATTTCTACTACAGTTCCCCCTAGAGGTTCCCCATAAGGGTGGAAAACATTTGCATAACCTTTGCAACCTCTGGAAATAAAGTCAGATAGAAAAATCTGTTGCCAGTCTCTGGCAATGAATTCTCAAGTTAGCAGCAGGCTCAGAGACAGCCTGAAGAATCAGCAATTATTTACTTTAAAAAAGAAGGCAGTTCCTTATAACACTGCCTCAGAAAATGTAGTCCCACCAAGAGCTTTATGGCTTCAGGGCAGCTGGAGCTGATTATTAATTTGTCTGCTATAAAGACTGTCTTTTCTAAGGACAATATTTGGGAACTGACACTCTTTACACTCTAACTTATATGTTAAATTAAGCAACAGCTACAACGAGGACAGGCTCTGACTGAAAATACAGACCTTCATAAAGAAAAATCGAATGGATACCTTGAGTCAAGTTTTGGCCCAGGACTTGTTAACACCAATATCCGTTTGTGTTGCAGGTATCTGGTGTGATCTTTGAAATACGAACCAGGGGCAATTTGCCCAAGGCCAGTAGATGTTAAAAAAACCCAATAAATAAGACATTAATGTGACTTCCAAAAGTTTGTGATGGTTGTGAATCAAATTTACTCGGACGTCAGAAAAATTAAGCTATTCTGGAAATCTCAGCAGGCACTTACCTGCCGTGTCAGGTACCCAGATAGTTTTGAAAATCTGGCCCCACTCCAGGACTCAGTTTCCTGTTTCTGAAGTGGTGAAATAGCTCTTCGTTACTTAACAGGGGTTTTGTGAAAAGAAACACATGTACTGAGACATACTAAGACATTCTGGTAATGAGAACCATGAAAATAATTAAAATAAACATTCTCCTTGCTTGGGAATACTGGAAATTGCCTTTTGGAATTTGCAGAGCAGAAAATCAGTAAGAGAAAGAGAACAAACATAAATGAAAACACGCCTTGCCCTAACTGAGTCTTTACTCACTGTGGGATTTAGGGAAGATCTAAATGTTTGCTCCAACATTTTTCCTTTTTTTTTGTTGTTTGTTGTTGTTATTTTGTTTTTAAAGCAACTTCCATATCCCTCTTGTGAATACCACCTCTCCTGGAGCTACCTGGCAGGTACAAGCAGAACTGAAGGGAAACATAGATCATGGCCTGCATCTTTGCACAGAGCTCATCTACATTGCTCTGCTTAATCCTGAGTGTTAATGAAAAGAAAGCCTGAGGGAAGGTCTTTGCACTGTAGCTGAAACCAAAGTGCAGTAATGTTTCCAGTCATCCCTGAGCTTGATACGCCTGAGAGGTGAAGCAAGACAGAGATGATATTAGGCTATTTTCATGTCCTTTTTGACTACCTTGCTCCAACATGGGCCCTGGTTTGAGAGAAGGGATTTGTGTCTGTACCATCATAAATCAGAGCAGCCCCAGAGCTGCTCTATTTCTGGCAGCAACAGTGGCCTTGATTCCCACTTAAAGCAACTTTATACCCTCTTTACATTGCTGATGCCATGCAAAAGGGAAATGGAGCAAAGCAAAATTGACTTCTAGGGTGAATGTACGTTTTTGTTTGTTTTCTTTTCTTTCAGGAATCTATGTACATTGAAGAGTCCTCAAATAAAAATGGTGTGATTTCTTTGATTTTCTCTCTGAAAGAAGAAGTTGGGGCACTGGCTAAAGTTCTGCGCACATTTGAGGTAAATATTTTCCTTCAGGAGACCTGACCAGGTCTTTACATTTTTGCACTGCAGCAACATTTGCTCAGGGTATTTGTGGTCATGTTTGTAATTCCATTTCATTGCCATGATGGGGGAAACCAGCATGCATTTCTTTTCTGGGGTTAAAATGACTTGAAGTCCTGGAGCACAAATGGCCTTTTTAAGTTAAAATTTGACTTCAAACTTTTAAATCAAAGCCTCTACTTTTAACTGATATGAGGGTGGAAAAAATGCATTTTCTCGATTTAAGCAGGAGGTATTCCACTGTAACTGCGTGAGTAAGAGGTAGAAGTGAATTGGGCTGTAACCTGAGATTGACGTCTGAGTATGTGTATGTGTATGTGTATGTGTATGTGTATTTATATTTATATTTATATTTATATTTATATTTATATTTATATTTATATTTATATTTATATTTATATTTATATTTATATTTATATTTATATTTATATTTATATTTATATTTATATTTATATTTATATTATTTATATGTATAGAAAGGCAAATATCACCTGAATGTGAGCTGTGTGACTCATAGTGCACATGTTGCATGAAGCATTTCTACTGGGGGCAGCTATTGTCCTCTTAGCCCTTGTTTACCTCAGTAAATCTGATATAAATAAGCCCACCATCTCCCACCGTTGGTACCTCTACAGAGAGGGTAGATGATAACTACAAAACAGCATAAAAATGGCAGTATTTTGCACTTTGTTCACTCCAAAGGAACTCAGCAGCTTGTACTGACTGATTTGGAAAACTTTTGGAGAAACAAGAAGCCATTTACCTTTCAGGACATTGTGTGCCTATTTATTCTTCCAGAAATATTTCCCAGATGTCATGGATGCTGTTTAAAAAGCACGAAATCCTTGCAATTCAGGATGGCTGTGTTGCAACACACACAGCTGTGTTCTCTGTGTTCCCAAGCCAATACACTCTGTTATATTGGTTTTGTGACTCTTTTTTTTAAAGAATATCAACATGTAATAGTTGTGCCTGAAAGCAGCTTCTTCTATAGAACACTGTAAAAAGTTGTGGCCTGCATACTTTCCATTTGTAAACTGAATTGACTAGGGGATGAAAGGTTTGTGTGGTATTAGTACAAATGAAAAATAATTATGAGTTATAGGACATATTTGATTCATTAAGATGAAGGGAAATTCATACTAACAACAGCAGAGCTAGTCTAAATCTGTGAATTGACCATTGCAATACAGTCCTGCAAAATGTCCATATGTTGGCAGCGTGCATGTCTGTAGGTGAACTAAGGAGGCCTGTTGATATTCTCTTGTTAAATGCATTGCTGTCTACCAACCAAATTGCTATCAGCCTTAAAGGAAAATCTGCAGGGGAGTTAGTATAGGAAGGAGGGAAATAGCCACTCCTTGCATATGATTCTTCTTGCCCCAAAGCAGGTACCTAAACCAGACCAGCTGAATCATGGTTTTCCCAAGTGACCCTGACAAAAACTGAAAGATGTCTGCACTGTGGTGGTTTCCCAACCCAATGAGGCCGCTGCTTTCTGTGCAAACTTGCAGTCTCTCCCAGCACCAAGGTTTGACAAGAGACCGGGCATAGGAACTCTTAAGCCAGTTTTGTGTGCTGTTGGCAATGTAGTAGGGCTGGAGGGAAGGAATTTAATGGTACAAGCCTGACCTGCAGCTTCCGCTCCTCAGGGCTGTCATTAACGAATTCATGAGTGCTGGGGTGCGTAAACTAGAGCAGCCCTTGGGCTGTTCTAACTGAACGTAAAGGACCTTGCTCTGTGTACAGCTGTGTAAGACTCATGGACATGCACAGCTGAGACAACCCCCACCCTTTCTCACCCAGGCCATAACCATGGTATCTCAGAGACACAGCCTTTGTTCTCAGTGACATCTGCAGCAGAGATGGGGAAGGTGGTGATATACAGGTGAAGGGTGGGGACAAGGAGGAAGACCTCGAGAGGGTTTTTTCCTCTTGTACCCCTTCCCTGCTTGATAAAATCAACTGTGAGGTGCAGGTTAGCTATAGGAGTTGGTCCAGACCCTCTGTTGGTGGGCTCCTCTGGGCAGGGAGACCCCTCGCCTTGTCACCAGGGTCTCTGTCTCCAGCTCGGTGCTGGCCTAGGGAAACACAGTGGGTTTGTCTCAGAGGGGTGGCACAGGGAGATGTGGGATCAGCTGCTTTGGCTGTCACTGCCTCACACAACCACATGAAGTAGGAAAAAGGAAAACAAAAAAGCCACAAAATATGATCAGACTCTTCCCCGGAGTGGACATGGCGCTGCAGCCGCTGGCCCCCACAGAGGGCCAGACCTTGCATGGCCACTTGTGCGTGCTGATGGCCATGTGTGGTGCGTTCGGAGCCCCTCTGATCCTTGCTGAGGCTGGGGTTTGCCCAGGCTTCTGGGATCTCTCTGGGCACTCGCACATAGGAACGCAGGCAGAGAGCACAGCTCAACCCTCTCCTCCTCCCAGCTCACACTTGGGAGTGATTAAGGGATGGTGCCTCCAGCACTGGCTTTGAGGATTTTGCCTTTTCTCTAGACAATCTATAAAACTACTCTGGGACACGAAGAGGGGAGGAGGAGGATTAAGAGAGCTGTAAATATGAAAGTCTTGAAAATAAATCCTCTCTCAAGACAGGGAAGAAAACGTGGAAGCAAGATCCAGACTGAGACACAGGGAATTGAGGGGATACCTAAAGAAAGGAGAGATCTCATGGTGCCATCAGCAGCCAGGCTGCCTTTCTGTAAAGGAGGTGTCTGTGTGGACCTGGGGAGGTTCATCCTCTCCTTGATTTAAGAGCTGGAGCAAAAATTTCTGTTACTCTGCAAGGGTTGTTCAGTCACTCTTGTGTCCCTGCCGGGGATGCAGGAGCAACTCCTCACTCCCAGGTTCACATCCTGCCCATGTCCTACTTCTGTGCTGGGGTAAAACTTGGCCAGGCATTAGCCCCCACCACAGCTTGATCTCCACGGGGAGCAAGAGCCCAAAAGGAGCTGCGCTGTGCTCCAGCCTGGCCCTGCACCTGGATAACAGGAGGTCCAGGACTGATGGCAAATCAAGCACCACGGCTGCCCCCCAGTCCAGACGTAATCTGTACTCGCTCAGGAGGTAAACCTCCCAGGGAAGGAAGTAGTGTCCAAACACAGCCCAGATGAACTCGGTAAACCCCCATTGTGGGCCAGGATGGACTGAAGGTAGGGGAGCCTCGTATCCAGGTAGGTGAAGGCACAAGGCCAGTGGCTACAGAGAGAGTGCTCACAGGAGAGAATTGCATCCTGTAACTGAGACACCAAGTTTAAGAGAGTTTCAATGTGTTTTGGGGAAAGATTAATGTTTGTCCTACTCAAACATCCCTCGGTGTTGCTCATGCAGTTGACAGTGCTGCATGCTCTCACATTTGTTTTTTTGCTCAAAGACCCAAACTCTTGTTTTCTGTTCAGATCCCAGTTGCATACAAGTATGTCGCTACAGTGACAACTGTTGTTTTTCCTATGTAGCTTGAAGGCTTTTTTTCTGAGGAATCTCCTCTATTAAGGAGCTGAGTACCAGCTCCTTAAGTCTGCTGTCTTTATGTCCAAAATGTACTTGATTATATCCACTTTCTTCTTATGTTTACTCTTGATTTGTATTCTCTCTAATGCATTTCAGTGCTAGGCCAATGCACAATGTCGAAAAAGAGCAAGCAGTCTGTATGGAAGTAGGGCTGGACCCTCAGAAGGGCAGGCACATATTTAAAGAAAGACTGGAAGCATTTCTGTCTTTAAAAGCAAACCTGGACCATGTCTACGGAAGGGTTCAACATCCGCTTTGGGTGGGAGGAGAATCCTTTCTCAGTCTCACACACAAAAATAAGCAGCACTCAGGAAGACCCCCCAAACACCAGACCTCAGCAGGCTTCTAAGCTCTTCTGACCCTTGGCTCTTGTCTCCCCTCTGTTTTGCAAATCCTTGCCTGGCTGCATGAGTCTGCTCCTCCTGGGCTGCTCTGTACCCAGGGTGCCCTATGCCACTGTTGACAGTAGAGTCCCTGCAGTCCCTTCTCCACCGTCCCTGTGGAGAAGCAATGTCTGCAGGGCCAGACTTACCCTCTGACATGTGCTGTAATGTAATAGCAGCTCAGTCATGCCCAGCAATAAGCAGATTGTTAAAACTGAATCCACTTTGCTTCCATACTAGCTGCTCTGTGTGTATATTGGGATGTGGTAAAGATTCGCTTTCTGCTTATCAAACCCAATTATTTTGCACTTGAAAAGCCTATTTGTCCATAATCTTTATCTGTCCTAGTGCGCATACAGCTTCCTTATGGGTTCTGCTTGGGCAACACCTCTGTCCTCATTGCAGTCTTGAGGGTGGCTGTAGAGACAGCATAAACCCACCAGCAGAGTCTTTACACCAACTTCATTTTATTAGGACCCGCTGTACACTAAGGCACTGCTTGGTGCAGCCATATGCTCTTTATTTGTCTCATGCTATTACAGAAGATGATAGCTAGGAAGCCAAAACTCAGATAACTACGTTAGTCTGAAACAGAACATCACACACAAGCAAAATATCATGCTTAAAATCAGGAAGACAGAATAGTTATTGTGGAGTTAAGTTTCTTTTTTGATTCACTGGACAAATCAAAAAGTTACAGCATATAAGTCCAGGTCAGAAAAAGACAGAAATCTTCCAGGTCTCTTATCAAAACTGAAAAAGCAAAGCGGAGCATTTTGGGTTAAATCAAATGTTACACTTGATGGGAATGTTTATTTTTCTCTGTAGTGATAAAAGCCTATTGAAATTGAGATCACTTTTTTAAACAACAAAGTCCATTCTGAAAGAAAAAAAGTGAAAAAAAAAAGTTGTCCCCCCTCAAAGATTGGCATTTCCAAAGTTAAATTAATCATTAAAAAATATCAGAACTAAACATTTCAATATGCAAAAAGGATTGCCCTCAGTTTTAATTGAAATATTTCCACATGAATTTGTGAATGCATTCATCTCCTCCAAAGTTCTTTTCCTGATGGATTTACAAGTAGTAGAAGACATGTCAGCTGTGGTATGTGGCAAACATTGGGTTGGAATATATTACAAGTTTGCTCAACCCATTCTCGGAGAGGAGCCTTCCATCTTCTTTTCACTGACGTGACCTTCCCAAATACAGAGCAGGACTTCAGTACAAGGTCCAGCTGTGAGTGGTGTTATTTACAGTGGGTAGGCCTCTAGCTCAAAAGCAGCCCCATTGATTTGGACTGAGTAGTACTCCTGCTCCCGGAGTAAGTTACTGCTCCATGGGAGGACTGGATGAGAGTAATGGGCTGCACTGAATGAGACCCTGAACTTTCAGAGCCAGCAAAGATGACTGTGCTCTTTTTCTGTTTAGGAGCTTACTGTATTCAACAGAAAGTCCAAAGTGACTGTTATCTCTTTGTCCCTTGGGAAGCTATTGGCTCTGCAGTGTTTTTTGGGTTGTTTCCAAATCAGGAGAAGCAAGCGGTCACTTTGGCCAGGGGGTGTGTTGGAGGTATCTGCAGTGATAGGTGAACAGGCCAGGCATGCCTCTTCCAAGAGACTTGTTTTTTCATCACAGTATGCATATGCACAGCTACAATCATTTTATTGTACCTGAACTCAGTGCTCCAAATCTGTGTCCTCAGTCTGAGCTCTCCTCTTTCCAGGGCTGGGAGAGCAGGGCTCCTTGATCTAGTAAAACAACATGAGTTTTAAGAGAGGAGTGCCCTCTTGCTAGGTGCTTGTGCAGTGCCACATGCTCTCATGTCTGCTTTTTGGTTTGTCCTACTCTTCATGTTTTGTGGCTAGATTGTGCTGAATGCCTCATACCAAACTTCAGGGCTGGAGCAGAAGTGCTGAGTGATGGGCACCAGGGACTGCTCCAGGGCCCGCTGCCCTCTGGAGCTGATTGCTGGCAGGGGTCACCTCTGGGTCCCTTTGCTTCTGGGAGCTTGTCATGCAAGGAATATCCTGGCAGATGTGGGGGAGAAGATGGGGAAGCACTGTCTTCAGCTGAGAAGGCGGCTAAACCAGACGGCTGCCTTTGCCTTCACTTTGGGAAACCATGGCTGAAGGCATCGCTGTAACTTCCAACTCCCCCAGTCTGTGAAAATTAGGCACTGAGTTTCTACTTGTGCTTCTGAAAGTGTCCTCCTTCAGGAAACCCAGAACTAGCCCATGGCAAGGGTTAAAAGGACATGTCACTTTTTTTGGTATCAGGAAACTGCAAGTAAATCCTTGTTTTGGGAGAGTTCACCCAAGTTCTCACTGAATGTTGATTAGCGGCACCGTAGAGCTGTTGATGGTTCTTCATCTGGTAACAATGTGGGGTCTCCTGATGAAGCCAAACTTGCTTAATGACAACAGTCATGAAAACGAGCTGCAGATGGATTTCACAGCTGTACTTAGTTTTAGCAACCATATACAGGAGCACTTAGTAATGCGTAAACAGAAGGACATATGAATGCCATGAGAAGCAGTAGTCCATAACATTCCCAGAAAGGATCCATCCCCACTGAAAGCTTCCCCATGTAGCTGTGAAAACACAACTTTTCTTTTCCAATGATCAGGCCATTAAACTCTCTGAGCGTGAGATCAAATTCTCTTGGCAGTGACCTCTGCAAGACTGCTGACGTAGTGTAACACCAGGCCAGTTTGACCCCGCCAGTGTGGGGCAGCTGCAGGGTGGGAGACACTCGGTCGGGATGGGATAGCTGGAATAAACTGGGGAAGGGGCTGGAGCTGCTTCATGGTCTCTGAGAGGGAGCCAAGGCTGAGGTCCAGCACTGCTGGGTAAGGCAGGCAGGGAGACGGGTAATCTCCCCCTGCATCCACCGTTGCCTCTGTTGTAAATTGATATCTGTATCACTAACCCCTGTCATTCAGAAATCATGACTTACACAAAATGGACTTAGTTCTAACTTGATTTTTGAGCTCTGAGAACATGTCTTGAGACTTCTTTCTCTAATGGGGAGTGATAGAGATACAGTTAACTTGGATATTCAAATAATGAAAGCTGAGATCTTTCACCACCAGGAGTGGAGGTATTAAGAAAAAAAGCAAGAAATTTGGAGTGACTTCTGCTAACTTCAAGGGATCTGGCAATACTGTACCCCTGTGATCTCCATTAGGTGCTACACCTAATGCTACCCTCAGTCCTCAAGGCAAAATCTGTTCTGAATTGTTAATAGTCGCTAAAAAGTATGTTAGAAATGGCCTAGTACATTGTTTTGAAATAATGCAAGGTGAACAGCTGCCCCTCCTCTACCAACAGAGAAGCACTCCAGCAGGTACGTGGTTGTATGATAGGATGTGTCCATGTAGGAGAGACTCAACCTCTATGCTGGTCATAAACCTGAGGAGAAGTAGGGAAACACCAACCTGCTGCAAGTTCTTTGCAGTTGCGATGGATGATGGGGTGAATTCAGCAGAGGCACATTTAATCTCAAGTCATGGGCTCATCTGATTCCTACCAACTCTAAAATAGGAAAGGCAGAAGAGACCAGTGTTAATAGTTCAGGTGTGAATACAGCCTCAAATGTGTGACAGCCCAGATCTTCCAAAAACAGTTAGGTTAGGAGTTAGGTTCCATCAACAAAAAATAGCTGAGAAATCATGAAGTCCCATAAAATAAATACAGAATTTTTATTAGCTGCCTTTTGAGGGCATACATTGTCAACATTTCAAGCTCTATTAACAAACACAGAGAGATTGAAAACTGCTCAAAATAAACAACTAAACCAAAAAATGCCCCTATTCTCCTTTCTCAGGTAACCATTTGTCTCCAGAAGTTGGAGGTTTAAATGAAGCATCAACTACTGTGAGAAACCTGATGCAATTGCAAGATTTGGCAATACTGAGGATACAAAAAAGTTTTGAACAGTGTGAAACTATGAAGATTAAACACTAGATGGAGTAGTTGGACTAGAATGAAATTGAGATTTGTAAAGCAACTCTAGTAACAGAGCCACTGTAAATATTTTGAAATCAGGGGCTTAGTAGCAAGGCACAGCATATGAGAGCATGTTTCTCCAGGAGCACCAGTTCAGGGAGTTAGACTTATGCTGCTGAATTCTTGCTTTGAAAACAGTCACCAGAAGAGTTTTCCCTTCAGCTTCTCTGCTGTGAGGTCCTGAAGCCTCCGCACAAAGAGGTAATGGGTTGGCTCTGCACATTGCTGAGCTGCAGGCACCCCTCAAATAAACAGCAAACCAGCTTCACATTCTGCGGGAAGCTGTTCTGCTTATCTCAGGTGTAAGAAAGGAGGTGACTCTTTCCATGAGCTCCTTCCTCTCTGTCTTCTTTTTTTTTTTTTCCTTTTTCCCACTCTTTTAGGTTTTGGCGATACTTTGGGAGGCATTGATGCTCCTGCTGACTTAAGCATGCCTTGTGCCCACCCTGCAGCTTGTCTCTTCATTCCCAACCCCTGCATCATTCCCGCCATTTTGTGGGCACCACTGTTTGTGCAGCTGCTCACTGAGCCAGGTTGGAGAGCTGGTACAACAGAAAAGTCACCTGGCCAAAAAAAAAAGGATATAGTTGAGGTAGCCATGTGATCTCTCGAACACCTCTGCTATCTCCAGGGGAGGGATGCTGAGGCAGGGATGAACATTTTTGGGTGGGGGAGGGAAGTGGGGGATAACAGCCACCGAAGAGAGGTCCATGTTATCACAGCCTCTGCAAGATGTAGAAAGCCCAGTCAGGGCCCAGGACCCCATTCCCCGTGAATCTACACAGAGACAGAATATAACACCCCGACACATCAGTGCAAGGTGAAAGTAAAGCAGCACCACAGTGTGCCTGAGCAGAGCCTTTGACAGGGGGAGGATTTACACCTGCTCTCCACCTATGCAGAACAGCCAAACGGCCCAGGGCTCCGAATGCCAGCCCCACATTGCCACACCGCTCTCCATGGTGCAGCCGCGGCAAAAAGGCTGGCAGCCCCCTGCGCCTGCTCTCTGTCAAAAGCTTTGAGCCCCGAGTCATCTGAACTTCCAGCTCTGGGCTGCCCCACCTCCCAGCACCTCACCAAGTACAGGGTACAATGTGCGGTCTGTTTGTGAAACGGGGCTTTGGAGGCCTAAAACAAATTGTCCTCAGGGCCCAGGACAGTGGCGGCCATTCTCTCCCCCAGACGGCCCCGCGAGGACAGCATCTCTCAAGAGCAGCAGTTGGCAAATGCGCTTTTGACCTTTTCAACTTATTGTATTGGTATCTAGCCAAACAATTTAAGTTCATCTGTAGCGTGTGACACTCGGGAAACAGAGGAATGACATGCATGTTTTTTCCTACAAAGTAATAAACTGCCTTTTGTGGTGGAGTGAATGAGGCCTTTGCCACTGATGGCCAGATGTCCCCTTGTGCTGTGCAAGCACTGAGAGGAGCAAAGAAAACCTTAAAGGGCTTGAGAAGCTCAAACTAGAGGGAGGTACAGGAAAAAAGCTTCCCTTTTTCATCCCTGTAGATCACAAGTAGATCCTCACAGCGTTTCTTCATGGATGAAATCCTGACCCTACTGCAGCAGAGGGTTTGACACTGACACCAGCGGGGCCATCATTTCACCCCATGTAGTTTGGGGTCTTCTTATGCCTTAAAGCAGCAAACCAGCAGCTTCTCCAGGGCTGCTGAGCGCCGTGTGTCAGCTCCTCTGACTCTTCTGTGGTTGTTCTTCAGGCTCAAATTTCCTCCAGGGGTTGGTCTATTTCTCACAGGGGACAGAAGCCCAGACCTGGCCTTGGTGTGCCGTGGCTGCAGCTCCAGTGCGAGCCTGACGGGAAGGTCAGGTGGTAAAGTCAGCACCAATTGAAATCTGTTTAAAAGGTTTTTCTAAAAAAAAAAAAAAAGTAAGTAATACTTTCATATTCAAATTACAGTGCTCAGGAAAACATTTGAGTTCAGCTGAACTGAGGTAGATTTTCCTGGACTTGTGCTTAAGTGACTGGAAAAATAGGATTTTTAGCTACTTGTTGCTTTACACGTTGACATGATGGCATGCTTGAGGTCAGGTACCCACTGGCCATAGTCATCAAGACTATAGTTGCAAATGATCCCTTTCTTCAAAGCTAGGAGGCACTGCTGCTGGTCAGTGAAGATATTTGATGAGATAGAATTTTAATTTCTGTGCTAAAGAAAAGACTTATTTGCGGTGAGAGTGATCAGACTCTGCAGCAGGTTGCCCGGAGAGGTTGTGGAGTCTGCATCTGTGGACATACTCAAAATGCGACTGGACACAGTCCTGAGCAATCTGCTCTAGCGGACCCTGCTTGAGCAGGACTGAGTTGGACTAGATGATATCCAGAGGCCCCATCCAACCTCAGTGACTCCGCAGTTCTGTGATTTTGTGATTCCGTGATTTAAAACACCCATGTTTTTATTTGCACAAACCTGGGCTACCTTTTTGGTGCAGATACATGTTTCCCATTGGATCTCTGCCCAACACCTGCTCACAGCCCTGGAAACTGTGCAGGTGGCTTTGCAGGTGACTGTGCAGTGGCTTGGCAGAAGCTTATCTCACAGGGTGCTCAACTGCTTGCTTTTCCAACCTCCTTTCAAGATGCTCATAAATACAGCATTCACTTTCTCATGAGAGGGTTCTCTACAGGTAGAATGCCTACTTCCCGTGCTGATCCTGGGGAAATGTTCTTGTCCACCCAGACAAGCTCCCATTATGTACTTGCGGTACTGGAGTCGCTATTTACAATACAAAGCCTGTTTACAACTTGCATCCTGCTTCTACCTTTTTCAAAGATTTATGTAGTGCATAGTCTTTATGTTGGTGCTCTGCACAAGGGTGAACCCCACATCCTTCTCATTCTTCCTTTTTGTCTCTCTCCTTGTTGTGAAAGTCCTCAGTCCAGTGGCCACCAGAGGCAAGTCTCTACTTCTGAGTTATTTGGATTGTATAGTATGGGTTGTTGACTAACACGTGAATTTTAGCTAGTCTTTGTCATATTTGTTCCCCCAAACCCTGTGTGACTAAAATCTCTCTTTCTCATAGGAAAAAGGTATAAACCTGACCCACATTGAGTCTCGACCTTCCCGTCTCAACAAAGATGAGTACGAATTCTTCATTAACTTGGAAGGCAAGAATGTCCCAGCGCTGGACAAGATCATCAAGTCCTTGAGAAATGATATCGGAGCAACAGTCCACGAGCTTTCACGAACAAAGAAGAAGGACACTGGTAAGCATACACTGACAAGGATAATATTGACATGGAATTGACAATGTCATATACTTAAATGACTTCTTTTTCCTGTAGCAAAGGAGTTCCTCTTGGATCTGTATGGCTGCATTTCCCTCCCTCTGCCTATTTTGCTGATATTGTAAGCTTTTTCATACAAAGATTTTCTCTCAGTGTAAACTGCCATGCTCCATCTTTTGCCGTGCTTCTGACTGGGTGTCCTGGGAACTGGTGTTATGCCCTAGGCAATGGTGCAGGAAGTTGTAGGTACATCTATTTTCTGCTCCCAGTCTCTGCCCTGTTTTAAAACAGGCAGCATTTATACACACAGCTTTTGGTAAGTCATGCAGGGTGGCAACTTTTGCTCTTGACACACACCTGTAACATGAAGGAATAACACGGGTGCAGGTGGGACCCAAACTGCCATGTTTAACGCAGATACGTTAGCTTATCAAGCCCAATGGCATATCTCCTGAATCCCTGACTACCATCCCATAGCTTTTGGATGACTGAGCACTGAAAGCCACTGCAGAGCCTGTACACTTTTAGCCTTTTCCTATGTTCTCTGCCCACATGAGAACTTAGAATACGAGAGACAACAAGGATCTCCATATGGGATGCACTACATCTGTCTAGTTACTGTCTGCCCTGAGTCAAAAACCCCACATAAACTCAATCACAATTTAAAAGGGCAAACAGTTCCAGCAAAATCTGCAGGTGCACGTATGGACTTGGCTTGCAGATGGTAGATCAATTCCCCTGAGAAATCCAGGCCTTGATCTGCCTCCTTTTCCCTCCCACCCCATCCCCATAATAAATCGGTGCCTGTTCAGTACCCAGCGGAGTCAACCCTCTACAGTGCCATTTTATGGAAAAATGTCACCTATTGAAGACTGCCTTTTGCCTTCCTAAGGAAGGATGGCTCCCTGGAGTCCCAAGGGAGGTCACCAAGAGTGTGTCCTGGAGACATCTACAATACCTGTGCATTGTGTGTCCCAGCTGGGGGACTGCCCTATCTTGAACACTTCTCCCAGAGGGCACTCAGGTGAAAAGAAGCTGTTTTTTAACTTTTAAGTGACACACAGACCCTGTGAACCCAGTCAGACTTTGCTGTCTTGTACAGTGAGTCCATTCAGAGTCAGTCCATACAGAGCCAGCACTGACAGATGAGTACGTTACAATTATGATAGGGCATCTTAAAAATAGATGTAAAATTTTAAATCAGAAGACGGGAGCAAAAGTCCTGTAAGGGGTTATGTGGTCTGTCCCCTGGCAAAAGGCAGGACTAGCTAAACCACCGTCTGTCCTGAGCGGTGGAGATTTCCTGGGCTCCATGGCTCTGCGCTGCGGGGCTGCCCTGCTCTGACCCAGCCTCACTTGCTGCACCAAGAGCTGATGACTTCTCCTCCTGCCTGCCTTTGACACTGGGAACAGAAGATACTCTTCCTCTTTAGACCAGCCTTTTTGGTGTCTGGTGATGTATCCTGCCCAACCTCAGCCTTCTCTTCTCAGGGCACCTGGTTTCTGGGCTTGTGGCCAGTCTTGTTGCTCTTTTCTGGAGTGTCTCCAGTAGATTAGATAAAACCTAGGTGTAACTATGGGCTATAAGGATTCTATTGCTCTGGTGAGCAATTACTTAACTATTTATTAAACCAGTTGTTTCTCATTTGCTGACTCTTTATAAACTGTTTATTCAATGGTTCCTTCACACAAAGTCCAGCTGCCTTCCAGATTCTCCTTATTCAGGTAGGAACTGCTGGTAAAGGGCAGCATAACAAAACAAAAAGTGACAGTGAAGTACTGTTGCAGTGCCTTCCCCCTTGCCAAATATCTCTGGGACCTGACAGATCAACCTTGGCACAAACCTTGTGGTGTGGCGGACGTGCCAAGAGCCTGGCATGATGCAGTGGCATCATCATGGGGCAGGAGGAGGAATTGCCCTCCTGTGCTCCTAGGCTGGTATGCCCTTTTGAACACTTGGATTTGCTTTCTGAATTTGGTCTCGTGGACCCTGGCTGCTGGCTGCTTCAGCACCATCCTTGCGGGACTCTTGCACCTCTGGGCTGAGGTGAAAGGAGGGCAGGAAAAGTCCCCCGGGGTGACCATTACCTCTGCTCCCTGCTGTCCCTCACACAGGTACGTGAGTCTAACACCATCCATCCGCCTCTCCACTTTTTGGGCTTGTGGATGCCCCTCACTCCTGCTATTGAAAATGGGGAGGCTCTGCCACCCAGTTTGGTGGGAGCAGGAATAACTCTCTGCTCCTGGAAGAAATCCCAGGCAGGTTAGTCGTAATTCTGCCTTCAGAGGGAAATAAGGGAAGATTTTGTGAGTTGTCCGTGCTCCTAATTCTCAGAGATTTTTGCTGGAGTTGAGGCTGCTCGGTACAGTGATGGCTGCCCAGCATCCAGTCTGAGACATACGTAAATGCCTCTTCAGATAACAGATGTGATTTTAATAGGATTTCAGACTTTAAATGCTTTAGGTCTGGATCTGCCTCTTCCTTCCTAGGAACAACATGAAAGGACATTAATACCTTCTTGAGATCAGTGCTAGTAATCCTTTTACCGTTTCCTTTGTGTCCTACCCATGACATTACATTTGAAGATGAAAAAGAAGGCGGCAGATACTCTTTGGAGTCAGTTCTCTCCATTCATGAGATGGAGGGACAAAAGGCTGACTAGGTGATTTATGATCATGTCAAATCAAAGATGTTCTCTTTTGGGGGCTTTTTTAGTTGCAGAAGAAAGCTACAGGGCCTAGCAGGGCTTGCCATTACTTTTGTTTTTCTAACTATTATTAAGAAGTTAGTAATAAACTTTATTAAAGAATAAACTTTATTAAAGAATAAAGTTGTGTATAAGCATAGGCCAGAGTCGGATAGAGATACGGCTCTAAATATCAGCCAGGAAAGGCTTGTGAGTGAAATTCTGACCTCATAGATGTCAAAACTCCTGTGGTCAGCTGTAGGATTAGGATTTCACTGCATGTTACTGTGTTGATCAAAGGATTTTTTGAGCTAGATTATCCTGTCAGTGCTGCAGAAAGGGACTTGATCCCCTTCTGTCTGAGAGGATAACTTGTGTTTGTTTGTTAGTTTCAGTAATTCAGAAATAGTATAAAGTGGGAGCAATTTATTGCCAAGGAAAGAGAGGAAGATTGATATTTCTTTTTGCCCTTTCCCTTTTTCTTCTTTTTTTTGTTTTCAATTTCAACTTCTCTCATGAGTAATAAGGGTCCAGTCAAACTGAAATCCCCAAAGAGCCATATTTTGAAAGGTCAAACAATCCCTGCTTAGGGTACGAACTGTGGGTGGCAAATTCTGGGCTGAGGCAGCTACAAGGGCAGAGCCATGGCAAATCTGGTCGTAATCCACAGATGTGATTTTGTGATATTTTATTCCTAAAACACAGAAAAACAGCAATATGCCTCCAGGGAGCAAAATCTCAAGAATATGGTTATGGAGACATTGTCACGCTCTTCTCAGTTGGCAGGTAAAGGCTGGGAAGGTTTTCTCCTGAAGGCAGTCCAAGCTTCCATGGGACTGATTCTTTCATCGCTGCCTGAAGATGCTCTCAGCCCTTCTTTGCTAAGGCTTCGCTTTGTTTATGTTCATGATTTGAGCAAAAAATCCCTATTTTACTCAGTTTCCTGTAGGAAGCACACAGTGCCGTTCTTGGGACAGTGCTCTGTGGACAGTCAGAAAAAATTTCTTGCATTGCCCCTTCTGTATAGTTCAACATTAAACACGTGTGTATATGCTTTATTGGGCAAGGTATAAATGAACAGCGCTTTTTTTTTGTCTGAGCACTCTAACTGTTTTTAGGGTCTTTCCTCTCTTAAACGCAAAATGTAATTTTGGTTTCCCATGCACACACCAAAATAGTTACAAATACCAGGTTTGGACCAGCAGTGTAATTTTAGCTGAGAGCAGGCCAGCAAAATGCTCTAAATCCAAAGGTAGTTTTAGAGTTTCAGATGAGATGGGCTAGCAGTCACTGGGCCAAAAGCCCTTTGTAGAGATGGAAAGATTTGTTGTGAAAACACAGTGCATCTCTTCATGGCTCTTTTTGGAAACAAGCTGGGTATCTGCAGACCACTCGGAGCCCATGAATAAAAAGAATTAAATATTATTCTGTTGCAGCATTAGGGAAATGCAGACAATTTATTGCATTTCTGAGACAGGCTGGAGGCTGAAGTTCTGTAGGGGCCTTGTTTGCTAAACCCTGAGGCTGGCCAAAGCATTTGGGACCGTTTAAAAAAGGGCTAAACCTGGGCCTCGAACTGCTATAAATTGCATAGACCTGTCTTTGACCCTCCTCATAATGGTCCAAATGGAGGAGTTCTGCAGAAGTCCTCACTGCCCCTGGTTTGCTGCCCCTCATATAAATGGCTTATTAGCATTCTGCTAAGCATTTGACCCCATGGTAATTTGGTCACCACTTGGGTGTCCAGCATGATCCCATAAATGCTGTTGTTTCACTTACAGACAAATCAATATTTATTACTGATCAGCCCACGTTTGCTCCTCAAACCTTCACAGAGGCCCAGTGTTGCAACAGCTTGCCCTGGCAATTTGTTAATAGCCGTGCAGACAGACAGCGAGTCTGGCGAACGGGGCTGGAGGAGGATGTCACAAACAAAATATGGGATAGATTCAGCCAGGGGGTAATTTGATTTTATCTTTTAAATAGTTGCTGGGAGGGCTTGGGACAGCCTCCTGGCACACCACAGCTAGGCAGAAGAGCCAGTAGCCCTTTTGCACCCTGGTCCCTGATGCAAGGGCTGTAATTGGTGCAGTGCCTGCCCTGGGGCTGTGCTCAGCACCTTTGACTCTTGTTTCCACGAGAGCTGAGAAGGCTCAGGACTTCCCAGGACCTGACTTAACATCAGCTATGCTGGTGCAAATAGCACTAAGCATCCTCAGGATTTCCCTTTCACAACCTGCCCCTTTCATCCAGCCCTGCGAGCTCAGAGCTGCTCTCTCTTAGCTACCGCTGGTGTCTGGGGGGACCTGGGTGGAGGGCAGAGACCTGCTGAAAATAGGTCAGGTACCTATAGGGGCTGCATGCCTATAAGATAAGGTGCTGCTCCTGTGTAGGGGAAAAACAAGCCACACATCTCCATGCCTGGGACTGACACTGCATCAGCCCGGGGGTCAGTCTGTCCCAGAGTTTATCATGAGCTCTGCAAAAAGTAGGGGATCTTGAGAATAAAATGTGTTTAATGAAAGTAAGTCACTATTTGGTATCCATTTTATCCCTTCTTGGAGTTGCAATGATTCAAACCCTGCCCGCCTAGACCTTTCTGATTCAGGGCAGCAAAACCTTACAGACATCGCTGCTGAAATCCACTGCAGACTTCAGCCCCCACCAGTCTGTCTGCACAGCCCGGACCTTTCAGGTCATGGTGAGTCCCTGAGAATAGCGGTTATTCACTCTAACACTGACAAATTCTTTGCTGTGGGGCTGCCGGACAGCTTTTTTTCCAGTGCCTAATCCCAAAACGTTTATTAGTGTGCCTCACCTCAGCCTGATAGTGGGGAGTCTGAAACACAAAATAGTGGAGCGATTCCCCCACCATCACACAAAGCTCAGTGGCAGAGCTAGGAGATAAACCTGGTGCCCGGCTGCCCACATAGAGAATAGGGGAGGGATGGCTGGGTGTGCTCACCCTTCACACGGTGTGAGTAGTGACTCCTCTCTAGGACTCAAACACACCTTTTTCTACTCACCTTCTCTGACCGGTTTAACTCAAGGGGCTGGAGGCGCAGGAAGGTTGCTAACAGCAAGGTGAGAGAGTGTTTCTGGAGAAACTAGAGAGCTAGCAGTACACCCAGCAAATAAAGTCATTTTGGGAAGATCTTCCTGGGACTGCTGCTGCCATCTAGTGACTTGTTCAGGTCTGTTTTTTAGGGCAAAGCAGAAGGGTGTGCAGCTCGGAAAGCAGGGGACCAAAACCCACTTCTGCTGGGCAGGAGAAGGGGAGGCACAGCCGGGAGCACCGTGGAGCCGCTGGGCCGGGTCTCTGCAGCCCGGGGAGCCCGGGCAGCCTGGGACGTCCTCCGGCTGGCAGCCACCAGCTGCCTGCTTTCCCTGGCCTGCCTGAAACAAATCTGAGGGCTCCCAGCGGGAGCGTTGGATGGAGCCAGGCTGGTCGTGGGACAGCAGGTCAGGGGGAGCGAGCACTCTGCATGGGGCTGAGCCGCGGTCACCCAAAGTGTGCCCTGTAAATCTGCTGTTGTTGCACTGGCCCCTCTGCGCAGGTGCCTCGCAGAAACCCAGTCCCACAAGTGCCCTCCATGTTGTTAGGCTCAGCAGAAAGCAAGGCTGAATAGTCCTGGAAACAGAGTGATCCCCTTATCCCCTCGGTGGTCCATCCAGGTCTGGGATGAACCCCATCAGCGAGGCACTGCAGGGAGCTCATGCAGCAGCTGCCGGCTGGGGATCAGGTTCACTTGGCATAAAACCCAAAATCAAATGGGGAGGTATGGCTGAGTGGCAGTGCTCCCAGCTGAGCAGAGAGCCACACAGGGGAATGAGCTGTTTTACAAGCACTGACTGAGCAAGGGACACCCATTCGTGCAAGAAAGTCACTAAATGAACTGCAACATTTTATTGATAGAGAGACTGGTCAGAGGCCCTGGGCTTGGACCAGCAGACTTTTGGGTGATACTAGCCTTGGAGTCCATGGAGCTGACTTGTACTCAGTGTGGGGAGCATATAGGACATGATTGCAGGGCCTGAGCATGGGGTACATCCTTAGATGGAGGTCTTGTGCACTTTCCTCAGAAAAAACATGGTAGAACTGGAAGTGGTGCAGAGAGAAGTGATGTGAGTGCTCGAAGATAGCCCATGGTTTCTGTGCCTGAAATACACAGGCAAAGTCTCAGCCAGGATGACAGATGGTAGATGGAGGATCTGACAGGGAGCTATAAAATCCTAGGTGGTCTGGAGAAGGTGAATAATGACAAATGATGTTTGTATGCAGGAACTAATTAACATCAAATGAAATAATCAAGTTTAAAACAAAAGTGAGTAATTTTTCATATCACATGTAAAGAAATGATAGAGCTCAGTGCTGAAGAATTTCCTGGAGACAGATGTGTACATGGGTTCAAAGAGCAATTAGTTGTATTTGTGAGAAGTTCATCACAGGCTTTTAAATTCAGGCATGGCTGTAGCCTCTGACTCAGGCAGAAGGGAAGGGAAAAAGAAAAGAGGCAGGCAGCTAGGGTCAAAGGGCCAAAAATGTAAGAATGGGGCAACAGAAGAGAAAGCCAAACAAGCCGAACCCAGCAGCACTGGCAGCTCCCAGGATGTGCCCAGCTGCCAGTGGTACCTAGTGGTGGTACCTACAGATGTGCTTCCCGAAATGATGACAGGACAAGGGAGAGGAATGGGCCCACAATCCCTGCAATCCCTCCATTGAGCTTCCCTGTCTCAATGTTTCAGAGGGCTGGGATGGCCAGGCCCAGTGGTGGCTGACAAGGAGGTCCCTTGCTTGGTATGCAGCCAGATCCTTCTGGAGGTGATGGAAGAGGGGGCTGCAGCCTGGTACAGCCTTTGCACGTGTGTGCCAGACCTCTTGCTGGCGAGGGGACACGTGGCAGGGGACTGCCTGGATCACTGGGTGAATACACTCGTGGCACCAGGAAGTAGGTCTGACCTGGGGTGACTGCTCCATGTACCTCATGAGCTGCAGGGAGCCTCTCCTCGTAGTGCAATTGCCATGAAGACCCTTGCCTTCTGCTTTCCCCTGTCTGAACACATTGCACCTGGAAAGCCCTGTGATTCTTCCTTGCCCTCCACCTTATGTCCTTCTGTAAAGGGAGGGCCACATGGGCATTACATGCTGTGTAGCCAGTGTGGTCCCATTTCATACCCTGGCTGCGCCACAGGCAGTGTGTATAGTATGTGAGTTACAAGGCAATAGAGAACAAGGCCCAGAATGTTAATTAGATGAATGCATTATTGTATAATGACTGCAGTAATGCAATGCTAGTCTGAGGTATTAGGGTGCCATTTATCATTTTATTTCAGCATCCTAGCTTAAGTGAGGCCACCAGGTAGGTCTTATAAAGAGATTTTCAGAGGGTCAAATCCTTCAGAGGGTATCCTTCTTGCTGTGGGGTTTCTTGCTGTTCCTTTGAAATGGCTGGTTCTAGCTCCTGTGATAGTAAGGATACTCTGGAAAAATTCCTACATTTTGGTAAGCCAAGAAACAGAATAATAAACAGAAAATCATAAACATTACAAGCCAGCTCTGCGCCAAGGGCTAGACATTCCTGATGCTCTGTATTCTTCCAACAGTGTAAAACAGCCACAAATTCAAGACAACTTGCAGGGTTTGCTCTTGCCTCCTACTACAGGGAAAGACCATTGCTGCCCAAAGAATTTAGCCCCTTGCGTATGTTTCTTTATATTTATGATGAAAAGATGGAAAGACCAAAAGAAGGCCCCAAACCAAGTAACAAAGGATCATAGCAGTCTCTATTTCTTTTCTGTTTTGCAGTGCCATGGTTCCCAAGAAGTATCCAGGAGCTGGACAGGTTTGCCAATCAGATCCTAAGCTATGGAGCAGAATTGGATGCCGACCATCCTGTAAGAAAAAGAGCTTTATTTTTTTAACATGTTTCTAGTTATTGGGACAGGTGTTTCTCTCATTTACATTTGCTCTGCCTTAAGACAAATCTAGTAGACTAAGTCTCACATGGTTTAGGACAAGAAAGGTACGACATTTCTAGTGTTAGAATCAGCCCAATCCCTAGTATGAAATAAATCAGACCAAAGGTCGCTTTAATTTGAGCAAATACCAGGAGACCTTAAAAGTCATAGAGGTCATCAGAGCACAGAGCCACCACAGGGACACCTCTGGTTTTCCCAGGTGGCTCTCATATGGTGACTTCAGACTCATTTTGTGAATCACTAGCAACAAAAACTTCAGAAGCAGCATGTCATAGCCCAGAGATAAGAAGACTGGTTTTTTTCATCCTTGATCAGATACACGCAATTGAGCTTAGTACCTTGTTATGTGGTTGTTAAATCTGACATGATTCTTGTATGGTGAGACAGAACAAAAGAAAAGTCACTGTTTCAAAAAGTTTGTCGTTTAAACGGTAGAGTCAGAAAGTTTTGTTCATTGGCTTAGCTGATAAAAAAAATTGTATTCAGCGGTTTTTCACCTCTTCCAGATACAAGAATGCTTTCTGCTTCTATTCTTTCCAAGCTTTGTTCATTGGCTTAGCTGATAAAAAAAATTGTATTCAGCGGTTTTTCACCTCTTCCAGATACAAGAATGCTTTCTGCTTCTATTCCCTTTCCAAGCAAACAACTTATTTGTCAAAACACACTGAGTTCCATGCAGTGCAACAGAAATTGCTGCTATTAGTTTAATTGAGATAGGGTGATTATAAATAAATTACACGCAGCGCAACAAAAATTGCTGCTATTAGTTTAATTGAGATGGGGTGATTAGTCATTCACTACCTATTGCTTAATTCGAGATGTGTTATGTATCATGTACAATGATTCATGATGTTCAGTGTGGTCATATGAAAGGCAGAATGAAAGGAGATACTGAGTCAATGGCCCCCTTGTGTGTCATGCGGGAATAGACCAAGACTGCATTTGAAAAAGGAAACCAAAAAAAAAAAGATATTAAAAGGAATGAAGCATCTCTGCTCCATTTCCTAGAATTAGTTAGTGAGCAGTTTATGCCTTAAAAAGAAAACCCAGCTGCTGGGATAAATAGGTGTGACAGTACATAGAGTGCAGAAAAAGAGAAATTAAAGGAGCCTGTGTTTTTAGTAGTTAAGTGATATGGGATTTAATCACAAATACCTCTATGCCAGGTGGTTAATCTTGGACAGTGCATTTTTTAGGCCATTGGCTGCTTCTTTTTTACTCACACTCTTAGATCTGCACTCCACTTCAGCTCTCTCCTGTACTTGGTTGTGTTTCGTGGCCCCTCAGTCCAGCTGTGCCATGCACCACTAAGAGATGCATTCATGAACTGACACAGTGCCCAGTGAGTTGTTGCTATTTGCCCTGCAGAACTATGTCCTAGCTTGGACGGACATTTCTCCACTTTAGGTGGTGAAGACACTCCTAGCCCTGAGGAACTTTTAGTCTAAATAGCAGGCACGCTGGGATAGGAGAATGGTTATCCTAGATGAAGATTTAGAGATTATAGCTACAGATGTCATCTATCTGGACCTCTGTAAGGCCTTGGACACGGTCCCCCCCAACATCCTTCTCCCTAAACTGGGGAGGTATAGATTTGATGGGTGGACTGTCTGCTGGGTGAGGAATTGGTTAGATGGTCGCATCCAGAGGGTAGTGGTCAACGGCTCAATGTCCAGATGGAGATTGGTGATGGGTGGTGTCCCACAGGGGTCCGTATTGGGACCAGTACTGTTTAATATCTTCATCAATGACA
>NW_008796213.1:5918619-6027851 GCF_000699145.1 Aptenodytes forsteri | reverse complement strand
GTTGCCCAGAGAGGTGGTGGATGCCCCCTCCCTGGAAACATTCAAGGTCAGGCTGGACGGGGCTCTGAGCAACCTGATCTAGTTGAAGATGTCCCTGCCCACGGCAGGAGGGGTGGACTAGAAGACCTTCAGAGGTCCCTTCCAACACAAACTATTCTATGATTCTATGATATTTCTTATCCCTGGTTTTATTGGTAATTAGTTGCAAAAGTCAAGCTCCAAGCCACAAGGTCTATTAGACATTCTCTGTAGTAATTAAATCCCTTCAAATGGTTGAATTTGTAGTGCAAATAGGGCTTTTTGGCCTGCTAAGTGCCTACTGTTCTTCTAACAGTTTGAAAATGAGCACCTTTATATGTGGTTCATGCTGAAAATCTGCCTAAAAAGTCTGACTGAGTTGATGAGTGTGTTTCTAATGCAGTTTAACTCTGCTCCTCTAGACCAGCCCAGCTCTGCTAAGAACTGCAACAAGCTTCCTGAGAAACCAGAAAGACATAGTTATCTGAGTGCCGTTAATGAGGTGTATTGCTCTTGTGGGAGCACCTTACTGGCACTGTAAAGGAGCATGTTTCCCTTTTTTGTAGCAAGTGGAAATGAGAAAATGAAAGGATTTGGGGGGCGAGAGGTGCTGGGAGGGTGTGGCTGAATGGTTGCTCTGGTGGCCCTGCAGACGGGGAAGGAGCAGTGCCCTGTGTCAGCAGGGTGCAGCGGAGCCAGGCAGGATGAAGACAGCTTCTGCACTTCTTGGACTGCACCAGCTGTGCCCAAAGGTGCTCGGTGAGAGGAAGGCTGTTCACCACCTGCACTTACGTGAGGACTGACCATTGCTCTTTCTCTTTAGGGGTTCAAAGATCCTGTGTACCGGGCCCGGAGGAAGGAGTTTGCGGATATCGCCTACAACTACAGACAGTGAGTGCTCAGTGCATGGGCAGAAAGCAAGCCCACATCTCCTGCCCTCTCCTAGGGCTCTCACCCTGCTGGCAATCCCTGTTTTTCCACAAGCGTCCTGCTGCTGTTGGCTTTTCTCTGCTATGTGTTTAAATCTTCCTGTTCGTGCATTTATCCCCAGATCGCAGTAAAACAAAAGTAAATTGTTCCAGGCACATGTTCAGAAGAGAATGTCGCCTCCCTTCTTTCCCCACAACACCCCTCTTCCCCGGCTTTGTTGTCTAATTGAGCAGCAGACTCCATTGCTACTACAAAGACCTGAGCATTGAATAAAGCCGCTTCTGGTATTCTCCCCATTAAACCAGGGCTGGGGGAGGAGTGCCTATCATTTACATTAAAGCAGGAGCTGCATACACTATTAAAATAATGAATAACTTATGGTTCTGATGCTAATCCAGCGCCTGATACTCTACTTTTATCATGTCTGACCCAGCTGCAATCAGCAATTTGGGCTCTCATTTCCCAAGAAAAATAAATGAATAGAGATGATAAATTCAGTTAGAACAGGCTTGCTTGATTGCTTTCAGTGATCAAATCTGGAGGAGATAAAATTCAATTCCCAGAGCCACTCACACATTTACATCAGTACTACTGGGCCTGATTCTTGCTGAGACTGGTAAAAATTGTGATTGCAAAGGATAAAGTAACATATGTTGTACATTTAGGGCTCCACTTTGCACAGGACTGCAATGAAAAGATAGTCCCTGAGCCAAAGAGCTAATAATCTAATCACAAAATGAGAGACAAAATTGGACTGATTGATGGAAAGTGAAAAAAGTCAGGACCCCAGTTTATAGCTAGAAAATTTGGATAAGACTTTGTGGCCAGATGTGGATGGATCTAATGCCCATTTATAGGTATCCCACAGAAGATTTACCTTTCCTGGATAATGGATAGCAAATTCTGGTCTCTAGTTTGCAGGCTTTCATCAAATCCTACATAAAAATAAAACAAAGAACATGTTAACCACTCCCTACCCCCAAGACTCAAACTGAAACCATCTTAGAAAGATGAAACCATTATATCCCAAAATGTAATTAACTAATATTTAGTCTTTTATCCAGATCCTCAGACACATCGGAAACAGAGCCTATACAGACCTGGAGCTATGTCCCAAAAGCACCTTCTATGTGAAGTTCTTGGACTTTCCAATAAGGTCTTTCATAAACAGAGCAATAAGCAGGTTGTGAAAGCCCACGTCTGGGCTTCTGGGGCTTGTGGAAAGAAGGCACGTGATTTTTGTGACTTTGGGCGTTGATTCAGGAAGGCCCAGATGGATCTGTGATGCCCTTGCTCTGGGTGCTACACCTGGCAAACGTGCCTTTCAGGGTCTACAGTGGGGAGGAGAGGTTGAAGGGGTGTCTCCAGCATAGCGGGACAGAAATGCAGAGAACTGGGCAGGAGGAGAGGGACAACCAAAGTTATCAGTCTTCATGGGAAGTATCTGAAAAGGCAAATGTGCTTAGTTTGTGAAGTCAGCTACAAAGGTGAGGTGGGTCTATGGTTGTTTGTCTTGTACTCTTCTTCCTGCTATCAATTTCATCCTCTTCTGTGTCCCTTCTCTTGCACCTGTTTTGTTCTCTTTCCTCCTGTTGTTTGCCTCTCTCCTTTGCCTTTGCTCTTTTGCCTTCTCTCTCGATACATTTACCGGTCATTTTTGTTGAATGCTTAATCTCCCTGACTTCTCTTTTCTTTGCTTTTAGCTTGCCTTTTCCCTCTGCCTTCCTTTGCTTCTGGCCCTGTTGATGCCTGAAACTTTTTAATTGAAATTTGAAAGGTTTTAAAGCCATAGCTTCCCCCTATAGCCCTGGAAGGTGACTGAGGATTACTTAGGAGTGCTGTAGGAACAACAATTCCCCAGCAATCCTCATAATTCAACATGATGTTTAAAGCTCCACAGATCAAGGAGGGCTGATACAGAGAGACAGAAAATGACGGTGCTCCAGAGGAGCTGCCCTGAGGCTCAAGGAAAAAATGAGGGAGTGGGAGATGGTGGGATGTCATCAAGAGTTTAACAATGGGTCTCTGGGGCTTGGAAAGCTCCAGCATTATTCCAGCAGTGATGTTAACCCTATTAAGTTACTTAAAACCCTTTGATTTTGCAAAGCTGCTGGATTCACCTATGGCCCTATCATTATTTTGAAGGAATTGACTATTCACAGGAGGCCAAACTACATTGCTTGTGATTGTCTAATTCGTGCTAGCTTCAACAGGCCTGAGGGTGGGATTTGACTCAAAATTACTCATTACAATTACAAAAAGTCAAACTGGCTAGAGTCTGCATCTGTTACAGCATAAAGCACAGATCAGAATTTCTCTGCCCCTCCAAGAAAGAGAGTTTTCTGGAGCTGATGATTTTCCTGTTGTAACCAAAACAATTAATGTAATGTGTGTTAGAGCAAGAAATACAACAGCTGCTCCATATCTAGAAATGCAAATAAATTGAAACTAACAACCAGCAAATATTTTTAGGAGAACATCTTGATAAGACAAATAAACACTAATTTATTTTTACCACAATAGTGCAAGGAGTTGTCTAAAGGCCAGTGTCTCAGCTGAGGTCAGTAGACTCCTTCCCAGTCTGTGCCTAGCGGCAGGTGAGGCTCCTTTTGCACCTACATGTCAGACCAAAGGCATCTCCCCTCCTGCACCAGCAGCTCCTGGCCAGTCCATGTAAAGCTCCTGAGTATGATGCTGGTGACATAGGACATTTTCTCTGTCGCTCCTATGGAGGGTATCCATTTTCTTTCCAGTGGCCAACCTATTCCTCGAGTCACCTACACGGAAGAAGAAAAGAAAACATGGGGCACTGTCTTCAGGGAGTTGAAGAGTCTCTATCCAACTCATGCTTGTTATGAACACAACCATGTGTTCCCACTGCTGGAGAAGTACTGTGGTTACCGGGAGGACAACATTCCCCAGCTTGAAGATATTTCAAAATTCTTGCAGAGTAAGTTTGAAGCATATAAAAGAACCAAATCAAATGAAAGGCCACAGCTGTCAGTGGGGGTGGTGCTTCCAGAGATGGAAAAGCAGTCCCTGCTTTATCACAGGCTCCCTGTGGTGCTTGGGCACATCACTTAGCCTGTGTCCCAGGTCCCTCTCTAAAACTTCCAGGGGTACGATGGTACAGATGCTCAGATACTGGGATGGTGGTACACATGGGTAGAAAATCCCCTGCTCTTTCACAACTAAACTCTGTTTAACATAAGGAGAGCAAAGAAAACAATTAACAAACTTTTTCCACTGTGAGGAGTCTGGATAAGGATAAATCAAGCACACTGGCTGTTTTTAAGATGCCATATTTTGTCCCTTCAGCCTGCACTGGATTTCGCCTGCGTCCTGTTGCAGGGTTGCTCTCCTCTCGGGATTTCTTGGCTGGGCTGGCGTTCCGAGTATTTCACTCTACACAGTATATTCGCCATGCGTCCAAACCCATGTACACACCAGAGCCGTAAGTACTTTGGCACAGAAAGTGTGTGAAGTTGCAGCAGACTAACAGCGGGGTCAGCCCAACTGATAATAACCATGTGGGACTCTGGGGCACTCCTGGGAACAGAGCTAAGGGAGAGTGGCCAAGTGACTACTCTCTTCTGAAAACATTTTTGGAAGATTTCTAGTCTTTTTAACAAGCTGCATCCTCTTCTGCAAGTTCTTATGGGACTGATCAGACAGTTTTGCTACTGAAGGCATACTTGTGTGGTGGCTGGGAGGCAAGAGAGCAGTGTACAAAGGCATTTAGCTTAGCTATTAGCACCCAAACAGTGGTGTGAAATCTAGTGCAGGAATGACTCAACATGTTGCAAGCAAGCTTCTGGCAGCAAAATAGAGGAAGCCCAGATCATTGATCCCTTCTCTTTTTCAGTTTTATGTTGTAATATTTCTCTCTGTTCCTGTCCATTGTCCTTTTCCACTTGCTGTTTTCAAAACAGTTTTCTTCCTCCGCTTCATATTGTTGCAATTCTTACTCCTCTCCCTTACTGTTTCTTTGCTTCCTACTTCTTCACACAGCTTCCTTTTCCCTTCCATTTTTCTATCCCTCATTCTTCTGATTTCCTCCCTGCTTCTCCTCACTCCATTCTCATTGTGTACAAAGCCAGGCTGAAATATCTTCCACAGACCTTGCCCTCCTGGGACCATCTTATCCCTCTCCCCTTTCCATCTCACCAAATGACTTCTCTGTCTTTGAAAAATCTAGCAGTCTCTAGGTGAGTTCTTCCCCAAACATGACTGTCCAGCTGTCAACTTCAACTTGTGATGAAAATAGTCCTACCTGAGGAAGGGTGAGCTTTCACCTCTCAGTGGGAGGCTGTGGGCCTGAACATGGACTGGAGTTGAGCTCTTGAGGTGCATATTGACACCATGGTGAATTGTCTTAGTAGCCTGAGCTTCATCTAAAGAGGTTTCTTGTCCTTGAGACTGAAAAGTCCGTGTTCCCTTTGGTGGGGTGATTTCTTTCTGGGCTTTCCTGAGCTGGGTGAGCAGTTGAATGGATGGTTTTCTTCCATAAGGAAAAACGAATGTGTCATCCTTCCTCTGAGGATGTATGATGATAAAAGCACTGAAAACCCTGGAGTGTGCAAGCCTTTCCACCACAAGAATAATTTTAGAGCAAAATGTTTTCCCGTGAGTCTTGAGCATTATTTGCTGGTAGGATCAAATGCATGGCACTCCTGACTATGTGCTGACTCTAGGGCATTCATCCAGCAATGATGGGCTTTTCCTAAATTAAAGTTATTCAGATGTCATGTTTTCCTGCAGTGATATTTGCCATGAGCTGCTAGGACATGTGCCTCTTTTTGCTGATCCCAGTTTTGCTCAGTTTTCCCAGGTAAGTTGCTCAGTGGTTTTACTATTTTTATAATTGAACACACCAGAGATTAGGTAATTCAGAGGATGAACCAAGAGCTATGAGGGGTGGGGTGTTTATTAGCATATTGTTTAAGAGTGGCCAAGGCTGATTTATTTATTGCTTGAAATCTTGACACAAATCACTTAGGTGAACTCATACACCCAAACTCCAAACGTCTGTCCTGTGTGAGTTGTTTTTTTACAGGCAAACCCTTTGCGAAGCCATCATCCAAAACCTTTTTGTAGCTGTTGATCCTTCTGAGCAAAGTTAAATGGCTCATGAGTCAGATGAATTATTGCCCCACCCTGCAGTCCAAATGTTAGGGAAAGTGAAGATTTTTTTTGTTTGTTTTCTATTGAAACCACAGAGGAGGCTGAGTGAAGTGGGGAACTGTCCCAGCTGCAAGCATGGGAGAAGGCAGGAGAGGAGCTTTCTCTTTGGTAGTGTTAATGTCTCTGGAAAAGAAGCCAAACCTCAGTGAAGGAGTAAACTTTTGGCTGCATCTTACCAGAAAACATGAAAAGACAGGAAGAGAGAATGTCAGACAGAGAGAGGAAGGAAGGAAGGAAGGAAGGAAAAGGAAAGACAAGAAGAGAAAAAAAGAGACAAAGAAGGATGGAGAGAAGGACGGAAGACAGAAGGGTGGAAGGGTGGAAGGGTGGAAGGGAGGAAAGGAAGGAAGAAAGGAAGGAAGGAAAAGGAAAGACAAGAAGAGAAAAAAAGAGACAAAGAAGGATGGAGAGAAGGACGGAAGACAGAAGGGTGGAAGGGTGGAAGGGTGGAAGGGTGGAAGGGTGGAAGGGTGGAAGGGAGGAAAGGAAGGAAGAAAGGAAGGAAGGAAAAGGAAAGACAAGAAGAGAAAAAAAGAGACAAAGAAGGATGGAGAGAAGGACGGAAGACAGAAGGGTGGAAGGGTGGAAGGGTGGAAGGGAGGAAAGGAAGGAAGAAAGGAAGGAAGGAAAAGGAAAGACAAGAAGAGAAAAAAAGAGACAAAGAAGGATGGAGAGAAGGACGGAAGACAGAAGGGTGGAAGGGTGGAAGGGTGGAAGGGAGGAAAGGAAGGAAGGAAGGAAGGAAGGAAGGAAAAGGAAAGACAAGAAGAGAAAAAAAGAGACAAAGAAGGATGGAGAGAAGGACGGAAGACAGAAGGGTGGAAGGGTGGAAGGGTGGAAGGGAGGAAAGGAAGGAAGGAAGGAAGGAAGGAAAAGGAAAGACAAGAAGAGAAAAAAAGAGACAAAGAAGGATGGAGAGAAGGACGGAAGACAGAAGGGTGGAAGGGTGGAAGGGTGGAAGGGAGGAAAGGAAGGAAGAAAGGAAGGAAGGAAGGAAGGAAGGAAAAGGAAAGACAAGAAGAGAAAAAAAGAGACAAAGAAGGATGGAGAGAAGGACGGAAGACAGAAGGGTGGAAGGGTGGAAGGGTGGAAGGAAGGAAGGAAGGAGGGGAAAATGGACTTGATGTAACATCCTGCTCACAAGACAAAAGTCGACTTGATGTTGTTAGTAAGCACTTAGTATTGCCCTCATGCTCCGCTCTTTCCCAGAACTGGGGTTTCCTTCAAGATAAGCTCTACTGCACCTTGGCTTATTAGGATTTGACATGGTGATGGCTGCTCCCATGCTTTTGGTGTGTGGGTGTGTGGGGTTCTGATTTTGCATTGCGCAGTCCTCACTGGAGCAAACCAAGAAAGGTACCTGGTTATATACCATCTTGTGTGGCTGTCTTCTGGATCCAGCTATTGCATGCCTCCCAGGAAAGTCTCCATTAGCTCCTAAGGTACAAATAAGCTCTTCCAAATTGTGCCCTGCCATTCAGAAAAAATCAGTCATTCAAGGCTCCGGGAAAACTGCAATCAGGGCCCATCAAAACAAAGAGAAATATTTAAGGTGTGTGGGTGTGACTGATTTATCTCCTTTTGACCGTATCATTCTCTTAGGTGTGCATTGTAGATTGATCAAAAGCCTGTCAAAGCAAGAGGAAAATTTTATTTGACCTCAGTGGGCTTTGTACCAGGCACAAAGGATCATGCCTTGTAAATGACATTTGGACAGGACCCTTTGTTCATTTCTGGAGAGATTTCTGGTTTAAAACTGATGTTTCATGATAGGAACATGTCCCGTAAACATTTGTGTGTGGTAGTAAGCAATGGTAACATTTCAAATGTGAGAAATTACATAAGACGAGACAGGAAGAATGTTTGCAATAAACAGCTTGAAGAATAATGGTTTATTGTTACAGGAAATTGGACTGGCATCTCTGGGAGCTCCGGATGATTTCATCGAGAAACTTGCTACGGTAATTTAATAAATGAGGGCTCAGTTTTCCAAAGCATACTGTGTTGTCTTAATTCTGCTGCCACTGAAGTCACTGATAGAACTCCCATAGAGTTGAATGGGAACAGAGTGAAGTCCATGATTGGAAAACCCCACCCTGAAACAGTTGCATTAAAGGAAAATAACTTTGGCACCCCTTATTCAAAGTGACAGTTGTGATTAAACACAGAAGCCCAGACAAGATTTCCTCCAGCACAAACATATTGGGCAAGAAGACATTATGTGTTACTACATCCCCACAGGAAATTTCAGGAGGCAGCTTCAGTAGTTGTTCTACCTGTGAGTGTCCCTTCTCTTCCATCCTGCCAGGCAGATAATGTCCTCTGCAGTCAGTGTGGCTCACCTGAATCCTACTCTGAGACTACTGAGACCCAGAATTGCAAACTTCAAATAAAAAAAAGGATATGCCTGTGAGATTAGTGTCCCCAGTGCCAACTCACCTGGGCAAAGCATTGCACCATCTTTGCTGTTTCTGATAGATGAGGTAGTTCTTCTGAGCCAGAGCAGGTATCCCTTCAAAATGACAGACCAAGAAGTCAAGCTAGGCCACACATCATCTTCCTTCAATATTGCACTAACAGCCCATTCCCTCTTTTGCTGCTGCAGCTAGATGCAGCCCTCTGTATGAAACAGGACACAAACTTCTATCAACTAAAGTTCAAACTTTAACTGGGTTGGCCGGGCAAAATGAAATTTTATTGCTATAGTTTCATTGTCTCTGCTCTGCTGACAAATGTAAACATAGTAAAAGACAACTGTGTGTGTCAGGGAACTGAGCTGATTCGCAGGCACATTGAGTCTAGCACTGTGCCCTTTCCAGGTGAAGAATTTCAGTTTGTGGGGACATTTACTGTATTTATACAGTTGATATTTGACACATGGCAACATTTTAAATAGAAATGTAAACTCCAATTGTATTCAAATCAATGATGTGTGCCTGCTCTTTTTGATCAAGGAATCATATGTTTCTGTCTAATTTTCTTGCTAGGTTTATTGGTTTACAGTGGAGTTTGGACTATGTAAGGAAGGCGATTCACTCAAGGCATATGGCGCAGGGCTGCTGTCTTCATTTGGGGAGCTGCAGGTGTGTTCTATAAAACAACATTTCGAAGATGTTTATAATCGCTCAAATTTCTCTTCTGAATGTCTTCAGATCCTTATTTTGCTTCATACTTTGTGCACAGAAGTAGCACGAAATATCTACTTCATTGAAGAGCTCTAATAAATGTGTCAGTGTATACATACACAGGGGACTCATACCTGCTTCTTTCCTAGTAAGTGACATTGTCATTGTATTCCACAGGAGCAACTCTTTCCTGTCTGAAACTGGGTGGCATTCAGTAGCTCTATCTTTCTTTCACAGCAAATTCAAGCACTTTTTAACTGAAATAAATTTCTTATCCTTTTGCTCATAGTATTGTTTATCAAGTAAGCCTGAGATTCAGCCTCTTCTCCTGGAGAAGACTGCTGTGCAGAAGTACCCTGTTACTGAGTTCCAGCCTGTCTACTACGTTGCTGAAAGTTTTCAAGATGCAAAAGAAAAGCTAAGGTAATGCAGTCATTCCGTATAAGATCCATTTTCTTGTCCACTGCCAATGCAATGGATCCCATTGCCATAACAAGTCTTGGGTTGACAGTAATGTTTTCAGAGGCATTAGAAAAAGTTGTGCAATGCTTAAAGAGACTAAGCAGTTGTTACACTCAAAATCTTGTCAAGGGGAACATACCTTATACATGAAGCCAGGAATTTGTGTTTAGTCTAATTAAGAGTTTCATCTGTATAACCAAAATGCAACAAAAAATTATTATTAGTCCAACTGCAATGATACTAATACTTAGGGACAAAGCTAGCTAATTAATACAAAACAAGTCTCTTTAACAATACTATAGTTATAAGTTTTTGTACAAAAAATCACCTAGTATCTACTCCTTTTCCTCTGAAGTTATGCTCACCCTTACACTTTCTTTTATGTCTTAAGTCAACAGTTTCAGTCTGGTGGTGGGGGGTGGAGTTGTCAAGTAATCAGCATCTTGAGGTCTTCAGAGCAGGGCTGTGATGTTAATGAATGGAGCTTCTTCCTCTCTTTTGTGAGGAGGTGGATGGCGTTGATGCTGCTTTTCTTCCTCCTCAGCCCAAGGTTTCCTCAGGGCCATTTTTATGTTTTCTAACATGCTTTACATCTTGCTCTTTCTACATTGGTCTGCAAATCTATGTTACTTCTGACTTTAAAATTTGTTAAATGTTTTTTTCTTTGTCCCTTTTGTTTCCTCTAAAACTGTTTTTTTTTCCTCAGCTCCTAAGTTTGCTTTACTATGAATAACTGACCAGTGGGGAGTTGTTGATAGCCCAGGGACAACCAGCATAATTCTATGCTCGCACTTTTAAAGCCTCTGTTATCAGCCCATGCTGGTACTCCTTTATGCTGCATCATTACTTTAGGGTCAGACTTAGTTCACTCTCTACAGCATAACTACTTGCTATTCCTGCCTATATAAAAATTATTAATGATAGACATTGTAGCACACAGTTATTCAGAATTAAGCAAGACTAAAACAAATTAGGTAATAGCTGTAAGGTCATTAGACAATTGCTGTTACAGCTGAACAAAACTGCAAGCGAGCCTAATAAACCCAATCCTGAGGCCTGTGTGGTAAGCTTAATATAGAGCCTCCAGCTTGTAACCAGCAGTGTGTTTACAAGACTACAGGGCTACACAGTAAATCTTTCAGTCATCTGTGACTGAAATAGAGATTCAGTTCCAGTTCAACAAGACTTTGAAATAATGGTCCAGGTTCAGTTCTGGTTCTTGAAACAGGAATGCTCAGACTGTGTTTGGTGTTCAGCTTGGGTTCCACCTCACAGCAATATTTCTATTTCTGTTTAAAAAAACCACCACCATATTTCTGGATGTCAGCCAAGCCACTGGGGGATAGCCTTGGCTCACAGTCAACAAATTTTTCACTTGGAGATGCCACACAGGGACTTGTCCCAGACCTGCAGTGTCTTCTCTCTTTCTCTCTCTCTCCCATTCACAGATAAACACATACCTAGATGCAAGATACTTTGCTGCCCCAGGCTCCCCAGCTCCAAAGTCTTCCTAGCTACCTCCCCTGCTGCTTCCTCAGCCATCACAAGCCTGAAGCCTCTCCTTCTGCCCTTTTCTCTGGGGTAATACCTGAGAAAGATGGCCTTCTATTCTGGTTTGTGCTATTAATATCCTGCACACATTCCTATCTTCTCTGTATGCTTCTCTAACTCAGTAGCAAGTTCCTTGAGAAAATGGAAGATGCTGCCTTACTCTATAAAAACCATCTGGGAGCTTCTTTTAATTATTTCAGTGACCAAATTGGAAAACTGCTTAAATTGAAATAGAGGTCTGGGGGTTGGTCCAGTGCCTGTGTTGGTGGCTTGCACCTGGACATGTGTGTTTGGGTGTAATAGAAAACCTCCCTGAAAAAGTATTCTGAGGCTAACCTAAAATATTCCAGCTCAAGGCATTCATCTTCTAATTAGTATCTTACCTTCAGCTGAGATTTAGGAAGACTGTCTTCTAATGTGGATCTCTCCCCTTAGAAAAACTGGACTGATGCCACTAAACACTTTCATCCTAACCAACACAATTTTTTTCCACTGTCATACCTTGTGGCCTGCTCACACTGAACTCTATTTGAGACAATGACCTTAGCTGATAATAAGTAGGACTAAACTGAAGGAGCAATGTGGAGGTGGCATCTAGCATATTCCACTGTTCTGGGCATATGGGATTTACCATGCTGAGTCACAGTCTGTCTAGTGGGGCTCCATAATCAACTCCTGCATGCTTTCCTTCCTCTTTCAGCAATAACTTCAGTAATCAGAAGCAGATATATAAGCCAGTATCCTGCTGGGGTCTACAAGGAGCCTGGAACAATAGCTCTGACCATCTCATCCGATTCAGAGTCCTCCTTTCCACAGTTCTGTGGTTATGCAAAATAATGTTCTCCCAAGATACCAAAATCTTAATGTTTCTGCCATATTTTGCAGAAGGGAAGGCTGCAAATAAGGGGTGGCAAGAATCCTGCTTTACTCTATTGACTATCTCCTATCTTTGCAATGACCTGGAAGCCATTACCAACCATGCCAGAAGTTAGCACTCTGCTTGCTCCTAAGTATGCCAGGGTGGCATACTACTTGACCTTACTTTCCCTGAAATTGCAGACTTGGATCAGGATTCCTATATTTTGCATTACTGAAAGGAAAATGAGGTTTTCAAGTTTGGCAAATCCTGATAGCTACATAGTTGGCCTATACCAGGAGCAGTGTTGCCATGCAGATAGCATAGTTAGTCCTGTTTGGAAAAAAGCAAAGGTGGTAAGGACAAATGCAGATTCAAGCGTGTTACAGAATACTGTAGGTCTCAGATCACTCGGCAGGAATTTCAGTTATTTCCTCTCACAGATTTTCTTATTCCCCTCATCAAATGCACACACTAAGAAAAGAGTGAGTTACTGAAAAAAGGAGCTTTTCAAGTTTGTATGTGTGTTTTTGTATTTTTGCCTCAGGAAATTTGCTCAAACGATCCCTCGTCCTTTCTCTGTCCGGTACAATCCCTACACCCAGAGGATTGAAGTCTTGGACAATGCAAAGCAGCTGAAGAACTTAGCCGACACTATCAATAGTAAGGAACTACAGATTTGTTACCTTGAATTCCTCAAAACTTGGATCAGAAATAGCAACCACAAAGCAGATTTCATCTGGTTGCATTTAATGCTCTGAGCCTGACCAAGTTCAAGCAGCACATATCTCCTTTCTGGTGCAAAAATTGCTTCCTAACTCTTCAAGCTTCAAAATAGCATTTCCACTTGACTGTCGTTTGTTACATCTGAAATATCCAGTTTTAGCGGAGGTAGCACCTGCTAGGAAAGGCCAGAGGGCCTTGTGATGGATTCTGATGTGTGGCTCTAGCTGTTCTCAGTAAGGAAGAAAAGGAAAAGCTTGGCTTTAATCACATTGCCTTTTGCCATTCTAGCCTTTTTCCTGATACGTTTTCCCCCTAACATTGGCTAGCCTGCTAAAAGCCAGCACCCCTGATACTGTGAGCCATCCTTATATGGCTGATGAAGGCAAAGGGCTGACTCTGCAAACCTTACTCCAGTAAGACCCTAATAAATATGTCCAATGTAGCTTTTTTTTTTTGCCTTATTCTTTCAGGGAATGGATATAAAGGATAAACATACACAGGAGTGTTAGAAATGGGCTAGTTGTAGGATTAACTGCTCTGATTCTTTCCTTTGCAGGTGAGATGGGGATCCTTTGCAATGCCCTCCAGAAGATAAAATAAAGATTCGCTGTAACTTGCTAATCGCTGGCTACTGACTAGAAGCTGCCATGTGCAAATACCAGTCTTCATCTAGTCTCAGTCTATTATCTTCCTGTGTATTGCATGAATGCTTATGTTATATATCTTAATTACTATAGATTAGCGGAGAAAGAGACACCTACAGGTGACCCTTGACTCTTTTGGCCTTCAGACACTAATCCATTTTTTCTCACTAATGCAAAAAATCACCTTAGTTTTGGGAATCTGAGAAAAGCTTTCGTATCTCTTGTGCCAAAGGTTAGCAGAAGGAGGAGATCTCCACCATGCAGAGCTATAGTCTGCTGCAGCTGTGAGGTTGCATTACCACCCTGGGCCCAGAGACAGGGTCGTAATGACTAACAGACTAATCCACCTTGCTTTCTCTTACATTCTCCCCTCAGTCCCTCACATTTGTGCAAGGTTCCCATGGAGTCCCAAACTGTACACTTTTCAGGGGGTATGCATATACTGCTTGGCCCTCTGTACCTCTACTTTTACACACAAGCACCTCTATTCTGAAATATTTTTTTTTTCCTAAAAATGTGATGTTGCCATTGATCCAAAACACAGATGCTAGCAGAAAAAACAGCAAGCATGCTGCAGCCTCATTAACAAAGATTTATCACCATGTATAAACATACTGTATTTGCACAAGCACCGATCCCAAAAAGGTTTGTGTAAGCCAAGAACGCTGTGTGTTGTGATGTGTCATTGGTTTGCAGAGTGGAGTCCCTAGGCAAAGCACTGAGACTGCCTATCCAGAGCATGGAGTCTGTGCCTCAATACAGTACCCATGAAAAAGCCCCTTCAGAGCACAGTTACCTAAAGGCAAGTCTGCATGGCTTTTTGCAGTTGGATGTGAGGTCAGCTTGTCAATACTTCGTGCAAGCAAGAAACCATGCAGATGTTTTAACAGGGCATCAAGGCCTTATTAGTCCAGTCTCAGAGCTGTGCTGGCTATAATGTTGTGTAACATCATGGATTCAGAGCTGATTTATGACCAGCCAGCTTAGAGAAAGGGGAGACCTCTCTTAATAGACATAATCAGCTACTCACTGTGGAAGGCTGACCTGTGAAGGCTACCTTGTGTTGTGTGCGTCCTTCTCTGAGAGTGCTTTATTGAGCGCTGCTACAAGGTGTCTCCTAACTTTCTGGACTCACAATCCAGGAGGTGGATACCAGCACCTTGGAAATGGAGGAGAAGTGGTTCTTACAATGCTGTTGAAGACATCAGAGCCTTCCAACTCCTAACTCACTGTATCTGTGGCTAGAGGCCCCACCAAAGCTATGGAAGACCTGAGTTAGCTGTGTCCCAGTCTGAGTGCATTCAAACCCAAACATGATATCTTTCAAGACAACTCCTAAGTCATGATACTTTTTGGAGTCTCATTCCTTCTCCCACTTGAGCTTTAATCTCCCTTTTTTGGTTAAAGCAGTTTTATTCTTCCTGGAGTATAGCTCGACTGAGGCAGCAAATGGAAGCAAGGGTGAATCCAGCTTAACTCAATGGCTGAGCCATGGAGAGAGAAGAGCTTGGCTGTTCAGAAAGCTGTTTCTGTATTTTTTCCAATAACTTTCACGCAAAGCAGCTAAATGCCCTCCTGGACTGGTCCACATTGTATAATGCCTGCCTGTTGCTCCCTAGTTGAAGGAGGAAGATCAGCCCTTGTATATTGGAACAGAATGGAGCAAAGCAAAGCAGAACAGTATTTCAAGCGTGAAACAATTCTGCATCATGATACTAACATGATTCAGGAGTCACATTTCTGTTAGAAGATCCAAAGATGGAGAGGGATTTGAAAGTCCACAAGTCTCATACCTACTATTGTACTACTCTTGTATTTATAGTTTGAAAATCAATGGAGCTTTAATGTAGGCATCATCCTTTAGGAAGATAGAAAGTACAGCTGTTTCCATTATATTTATGGTGGGTAATAACATTAATCTAAGCATACCAGCTGGAACCCTTTTCAATAGACATATACTTATGCAAAATGGTATCATTTTGGTGCTTTGAAGTAAGCTTTTTTATCTCTGTATCTTTTTTCTGCCTTTTTTTCTCATGACAATGTCTGTGTAGATCTTTCAGTCCCGCTTGGCATGTATTTTCAGTGTGAAAGTAGCCCATATTTTTCTCTCTTAATATAATAGAACTCAGGAGGTAACTGTGTACCATGAAGAGACAATTTCATCTCAAGGGTGAAGTCTTTCAAACTAATCCTCAGACAGCTTTCCAAGCTCCTCTGCTTCTGGCTGTTGTTATGAGAGACAGCAGCAGTGAATCTATAGTGATATTGAGAACCCAGGATTCATGGTTGTCTTTTATGTGCGAGTGGAATGGTTAAAGAATATTGATGCCACACGTCTGATTCTGTGTCCCTTAATGCAGGTTTAATTGAGCAATAACTCCAGCCAAGGCAGCATAACATACCTGTTCAGCAAGACTGAGAGAAGAGAAAAAGTTAATGCTTGGTATTTTAAAAGCAGAGGAAATATACTGAAAGTAGATTTTTTTGCAGAACAAATTAGCTTTTGGATATGTGCTTTAAATAATACAAATAAGTTGCATTTTAAATAGTACTTCTTAATGGGTGGCTTCTTATTTTCATGCTAAAGAAAATTAAAGTTGTGTAACAAACTGGCCAGTTATCTGGCCAGTGTAACTCCTCTTTGTAAGGTAACCACACAGGTCGATCAGAATTAAATACCAAGGTAGGGAGGAATGCCCATTTGAAGTGGGTTCCAACTCAAAAAAGGCTGTCTTGCACTGGTTGAGTATCATTCACCCGGACAAGATCATGAAACTGATATTAAAAAAAAAAATCTCTTGATGTGTGTAATTACCTGCAAATGTACAGGAAAGCCTTGATTGCTCTACCTTTGCATACTCTGTACATCTTTGTATGCTACTCTGACTAACCTATCCCAAGCTACTCTTTTAAGTAACCTTCCTCTTTTCTATCCCACTATGATCACATTTTTTGGTGTCCCCCATCTCCAGCTCTGTTTCAGGTGACCAAAGCAGCTCCTCTCATGAGGACCTCTTCCTTTGCAGTCACCTTGGCCAAGGTCAGTGATGGTGATGGAGGGGGGAGTTGTCAGCACAGGTTGCACAGAGAGGTGGTCTCCTCTGGGTGTCTTAAGATGCCTAGATTGACAGCAGCCTTGGAGTTGGGATGTTTTATTCCCCAAAGGATCCAGAAATTATTGAAAGAGGGATTAAGCACAAGAGGACCCCACAGAAGTGCATTCTTTTAAAGCCTGTCTCTTCACTGTTTCAAACCTTTCTGGCAGTTGGCAAAGAAGACTTTTTTCATGCTCAAATGTAACCATTTAAACTAACCTAAATAAACAGAAATATTAACGCCACATCCGTCTCAAATGAATAGCACTGTGCTCATACAGGGTGGAGATATTTGCAATGGGAACAGATCAAAAATGGGCAGGTTGTTTGTGGCGATGAGCCATGGTCTTTTAAAGCACCCACCTCAGGGGCTGCATGAGAGGGGGTGAGCCTACTCTTGGGGTGGGAGATCCCCACCTTCTGCAGGGAGAAGCTGCCTGTCCCCGTAGGAAAGGACGACACACTGTGCTCCAGCCCTTGCATAGCCCTTTAAACTGCAGCACCCAGTCTGAGACCTCTCCTCCTGTGCTCCTAGAGGTGCCCAAAAGTGCTGAAAGTAGGACTCTGGGATGTCTCAGCAGAACTAACTTACACCATGACACCATGGGTGAGGCCTTCCTAGGCCTGCCCCAAGCATGGATTCAAGGTGGTATTGGAGTGTCCACTGGCTGGGCAAGGACATTTCACCACCTGGAGAGCCAGGGCTCTCTGTACTGGTTTTTCAGTGGGCTGCAAAGCTGTGCTGTAAGCTTTGCCTATGCTGCTTCAACTGTCACACTGGCTGATGAGTCCAGTCTGGCTCTATAGAGAAACCTCAATTCATACGCAGAACCACGATTAGTGCTGTACAAACATATAGAGATGGGACTCTGATACTAGAGCACAAAGACAGCCATAGGAGCCTGATGTTCTTGCTCTGCCAGTATTTGTGACCAGTGCCCTAAACATGCATCTTGAGCCCTAGGGCTTTCACCTACATGTCCACATGTAGCTGGAGTAGAAGACCTTGTGCCATTTGTTGTTCGTGCCATGCCTATGGCCTGGATGTGGGGATGCATGCACCCACCCTTCATGGGGAAGGCCCAGTTTGGACTCAGACAGTCAGCTTGTTCTCCTGTGCCCAGCCTTGCCACCACTGCTGGGAGAACGTGGGAGTGCGAAGAGGCTTTTTCCCCTTTAAAGCCCACTTCTTCTCCCTCCGCCCCGTTCAGTTTGCAGCTGCAATTCAGCCGCCTCTGAAGTGCCCCCTTGCCCTCCCGGAGCCCCCTGGGACATGAGCCAGGCCGGGGGTGGGGGGCCCGGGGCCGCCCGCGGAGAGAGAGGGTGCCGCAGCCCGGAGCCAGGCCGGCTTCAGCACCGCGGACAGCGGCCCGGGCCCGGGCGGGGCACGGCCGGGGGAGACACCTCTTCCCGGGCTGGGACTTGCCACACTCTGCAAAGCCCGCACTGCCCGAGGTCTGGATGGGCCGATGTTCCTCAGGACGCTGAGACCTGCCTCCTGGGCATGGTGCTCCAAAATTCACCTTGGGTTTTCTGCTTCAGCCAGGCAATAGATGGGGAAATCGAGACCTTCCCAGTGCTCTGTCTTGGGCCGAGGGGAAACACGGTGCTGTCATGGTCTCTGGAGAACAAAATCGGGTTGCACTGTCTTTATCTTCCTTGGCCAGGGAGGAGGCAAGAGCAATACAGCACTGGGGTGGGTGACCCAGCCAGGATCAGCTAAGGGGCACATCAGAAATGGCTCCATCTGCAAAGGGAGGACAGAGAGGTGGTCTTCTCTGTGGGCCTGCAAGATGGCTTTCACAGGGGTTCCAGCACACTGTAACTTTATGAAGATATGGGTGCTCATACCCAGAAACATGCTTGTGGATGTCAAGGGATGCCATGCTCTGGCAGGAGCAGAGCTGAATCCCTCCCCAGCTTGCCCTGCCACCTGTGAGAAAGATGTGACCCTGGGCTTTTTGAGAGTCTACTTTGCTGGAGATAAAATAATGACAGAAACAAGTTCCAACAGAGGAACTTAGCCTGGAGGCAACACTCAGCTCTTGTAGGGCTAGGGTAGAACAGGTCAGATCTTGTGGGCAGGAAAAGCTCAGAAGTAGGCAATGAACTTTGTCTCTGGCTCAGGTCTCTCTGGCACTCCCACAGTTGTGTCTGTGCAGAGGGGACACCACTTGGATTGGGCTAGGGTTTGGGGGAAGAGCCCCTTTGGTTCCCCAGGGTCATGGTCAATTCAGAGAGGGCCTCAGTGAGGTAAGAGAGGGTGGGGAGGAAGGGCAGTCTGAGACATTGTGCAGGTCAGTCCAGAGTGGGAGATGTAAAATGGGGCTCAGGCTAATTGCCTCTCCACAAAGGAGCCCATCTCCAGGGTTGAATGGCTTGCAGACACCTTCAAACAGAGCAGGAGGGTTGCGCTTTGAAGTTACCCAGAGGAGGAGGGCTATTTTGGGCTCTTGCGCATATCCTACGCAGGCGGTTTCCCTTGATGTGTCTGGCATGGCCAATATAAATGTCCCTACACCTAACATAGTAGCAACCAGCTTGCTTCACTGCTGTCTGGCAGCTCTGATCTCACCACCCACATATACGCACTGCATCTCCAGTCCCACCACATCTCCTGGCCATTGCTCTGGTAGAAGCACTCACATCCTCAGGCAGTTTCCACTCAACATCTGGCAACTGCAATCCACTCCCCTGTCTCCCAATGAAGACTGACATGGTGGGGATCTCAGGCCAAAAGGAAGAGGCCAGCAAGGAGAAGGAGATGCGTGGCATAGAGTCATTGAACAGGCAAGGCAGCCTGGACTCCAACAGGGAGGATGGCAGAGCCACTCTCATCCTGACCCTCACCCTCTGCAACCTGAGGAAGACTGAGCTCCCTAAGGCAGCCAAAGTCTTTGAGGTACAGACCTCACCATTCCTTTCCTCCACTGAGCACTCTCTTCTGTCCCTATTGCCTTCACCTCTCCCACTTTGCATCTCCCCTGTCTCACCCTTCTCCTGCTCCCTGCCTGACTTATGCCTCCACCTACCTTCCCCCTTTGTCATTGTCCCTGTTTTGCTACAGCTGCTCAGAAAGGTTGGCTGGTCTCTCCAGGTCAAGGAGGAGAGTGTTCTGCAGGGAGGGAGCAGCTGGACACAGTCATTTAGAAGAATCACCATTTTATGTAAAGGCTGTTTAGAGCAGATACCAGTCTATTATTTCTTTCTAGCAGTTGTGGTGGCTAGCCACGACTAAACAACAGGCTAGTATTTCAAGCACTCAGATTGTGGGGATGTTAGAAGCCAATGAATTTTCTCTGCATATTTGGCAGGAGTTACAGAGAATACAAGAGCTGTAAACCATACAGGCATTATATATTCTGGGCACTTGAAGTATCCCTACCAGGTGCTCACTCTCATCTGTGAAAATGAATAACTCAAAAGAAAAGTATTATATTTGTTACTTATTTTTAATCGTTTGTAATTATTTAATGATTATGTTGTTATTATACATCAATAGATCTGCTTTCATTCTCCCAGGGTCTTAAGAGTTACCCAGCCACTCATTTGTTATATCTGCACAGATGAAATGCTACATTCAACAGTATCTCATCTTTCATCTCCATCTCTCTCTACCTAATTCTACAGTGTTTAATCTTTAGCTCTGCCTGTATTTTAGCTCCTGCTAAACTGGGCATTATTAGGATTCATTGCTTAACACGCACTTCTTGTTAAGACCTGTTTTAGTCACCTTTTAAAGATGTTGTAGAAGTGTATCTAGACTTACCTGGATTTTCAGTCTTTGGAGAAGCTTCATCATATGAACTCTGGCTCTTGCAGATGTTTGAAACTCAGATCCATCACTTTGAAACCAGACGAGCCAAAAAGCCCAAGAACTCTGCTGATGATCTTGACATTTTTGTTGAATGTGAAGTTCACAGTGCTGATGTTAGTATCCTTATCACCTCCTTAAAGAGAGTAGCAGAGGATGTGAAAACTAGCAGAGAAGACAAAGGTAAGAAACATATGCATCTGTTAGTGCTGTTTTGTTTCTTTTTGGAGTAACTTTTTTAGCATTAGCTTCATAATAGTAATTTGATTAGTCTGGAAAGCAGGTAAGCATGCATTCATTTTTCTTCACTGCATGACTGTTTTCCCTGAATTGGGACCATTCTCATTGGTGTGGAAAGGGAGGCACTTTGTCATAGCCAGTGGAACTGAGGTGAGAAAAGTGTTCCAGCAAAAAGGGAGATGAGAAGGATAGAACAGCAAAACAAGAAGCTGAGGAGAAACTGGAAACTCCTTAATGATAGGAACATCGTGGGCTGAGACCTGAGAGCTGTGTGGAGAACTGACTGCTCCGAGGTGAGCACAGACACTTGATGGGAACGCAATGATATGACAGAGGGTCTGAATGTTTCATTTGCTTGTAGTTTATTCTGTCAGTTTTGTTAAAAGAAGCCGCAGCTGTCTGTTTATGGTGTCCACTGCTGTCTGGGTCCAGTAGTATTGTCTGTAGGTTGATTGCTCCTTCACTGAAAAGAGCTAAATGCAACTAGCTCGAAGAAGCTTCCAGAGTGCAAGAGGGAGAGAGGGTCAGCAGAAAGCCTGCAGGGCAGGCTGGGGGAACCAGGGGATGAGCTTTTTGTAGAGAACAGACCCACAGCCAAATATGGAGTAACAGAGCATCAGGCATTTTCCCAGGCACCTGAAAAGCTTGTTTGGAGGTTGTGCAGCTTCAGAGGTTGCACTTTAGGAACAGTATTTCACCTGGCAAAGTGCTGCAAGCGGCTACTCCACTGCCTGTGCTGTATTTGAGTCACCGTGTCTACCAGTCATTAGGATGGAAAGTGAGTTTGCCAGAGGTAGACCAGTATTTTTCCTGTTTACAGGCAGGTAGGAGATTGGTGAGTACAACAAGCTGTTAGAGACCTTTAATACAATCCTGAGGATGCCAGAGGTGCCCCGATAGATGAGAAAGCTGAGGGTCCAGCTCATAAGTTGAGTTCTCTGAATACAGAATTGCCATGAGTTTTCCCACCCTTGACAAGGCCAGGCAGAAATCTCCAGGGCCCTTTTAGCTAATACAGTCCTGTTTGGGCACCTTTGGGTGTTGCTTGCAATTCACCTTCAGGCTAGTGATGAGAGGCAGTCCATACCGAGCTGTTCTCAGGGACTGAGGGGATACCAAAAGGGTATCACTGTCATCAGGGAAACTGGAGCGCCAAAGAGAGTTTTGGAGCTGAAGAAGCATTTCTTTAGGATTCCCTTGGGAGTTGAGAGCTTTGTGCTCAGAAGTAGCAGTTAGTTTCAGGTGTGCTGGGACTGGGATCTACAATAAAAACAAGGGACTGTTAAAAAGAGGGTGTGTTTATGGTTAAAGCAGAGGAATATTAGGGACATAATTTTCTTTACATTTTCCTTTTTCTTATGGTTTTGAACAGCAATCATAAAAGTAATCAGGCTTATTTTGGATGTAATGTTGCTAGAATTAATATACTTGGCATGCAAATGGCCAGAGTCTTTCTGTTTCTAAGTTACCTCAGACTTACACACAGCACTCCTTAGTTTGTAGAGTCTTTTCTGGGTGTTTCAGACCCCAGAATTCAGTAGTGCCCTAAGCAGTTAATTTGATTTCAACATGAAAGGGTCAGAGAGTTGGTATTTGTGGCCCACAGAGACACCTTAGGTGTGGGCACCAGCAAGAACTGGGGATTTTGAGGTTTTGGCCTTAAAGCTCTTTGTGTTTTTGGTCCTATTGAGGTGAATTCAGGGGTGCTAATGTGTCAGAGGACTTTCAGCTCAGCTAGCCCCTAGGTCTAAGATTGGCTAGTGGCTCATTTTACTGGTATTGGTTTTTATTGTTACTGTTTTTCAATATTATCTTATTGAAAGTGGCGGTGCATCTTATTGAAAGAGGCTAGCTGCAGCTTCACTTTCTAGTGGGGTTTGCAGATGCCTGTGAGAGCATATTGGTAACTAGGAGATATCTAAGTTGTATAAGCATGCTTACTGGTCAGCAATTATTTTACTGGGAAGATACAAATATGTACGTTCTGGCTACCCCCATCGCCTGAGGTTCCAGCTCCTGGATTAATCTATTTTTTTTTCCCACATGGACTTTTTATTATTGTCTTCGTAGTTTTTAGGTGAGCCAGACAGGTCTTCCCAGGCAGTTTGCTGAAGGACAGTGGTGAGACAATGTTCTGCCCATAGTGGCTTTAACCCAAATTAATTTGGTACTCAGTTGAGAAAAGCAGTGGTTATCTCTGCTTCCATGAAGCAGAGACAGATGCAGCCAAACTGGCATCCATCAGCACTATCCCTGTTTTACTGGCTGCATCCATTTCGGTGACCAGGCCAAGGGTTCTACCATGGTCCTTTTTCCCCTCTCCTTTAGCCTGTCTTGCTCTCTCCCAGGACTCGGCAAGGGGTAGGCAAGATGTGTATGGGGACATACACTGGAGGACTTATGATCAGGTACAGGTTTTGAGGAGATATGGCCACAGACGGCAGGACAGGCATCTTGCATGCAGAACCATTGGTACAGCCAAAGACAAAGGCTCAGCAAAAAAATTCTGGGGTGATGTAAGACATCTGTGAGACTAGCGTTTCTTCCTTTTTGTCACAGGATTGGCCATAACTGCATGAAAGAACTGGAATTTCCCAACGTTGGTGTGTATTTGTAGCCTTGTACCTTTGTGAACTGGCTTTGCCTGGATATAATATAACAGGGCTAAAGCTAAATTTACAATTCAGTAAAGAGATGCCTGGTCTCTCGTCAAGTATGAGATTAAGGTGACCCCAAACGGACCTTTTCTGAGCTGTAACACACTAAGTCTGATAACAGCATCAGTCTGACCTCGGAAAGCAGTATCAGCATTGTCTTATTTCAGTATTTTTAAAATTCATTGGTTATAAATGCTAGCACTTAAATTAAAATGAGCATACTTTAGTTTTATTTTAGTCACTAGAAAAATTCCCCACTTCAGGGGAAGGAAACTGTTTGGAAATTCAGCTAATGGTAGAATAATTTTGCTAAAAAAAAAATTTTTCTGAAAAAAAAAAAAAAAAAAGAGCCAGAAGGAAAAAACTTGAAGTCAAGATACTTCTTGGCCTGTTTTGTTTCTAGAAATTTCATGTTTTCCTTTTAAAATGTTGTTTTCAATTTTAAAGGTATGAAAATTTAAGACTACTTTTTAGACATGTTCAAAATATTTTCTTAAATCCAAACTGTAGAAATAAATTTGTTGTGCTTTGTCAAACAGAACATCTCATTTGGCCTAAAAGGAAATGATTTTGCCTTTAAAAATTATTTCTACTAATTACAACTGAGAGATTATCATTGCAAGTTAGTTTCAGATCATTTTTCATCCAGTCTGCCAGTTTGGTCAATTCAACTACTGACATATGGTGACACGTAGATATGAATATTCTTAGATATTGATGAAAAGAAAGCTTGTAATCTTCAGCACAACTTTTATTTTCTGTGTCTTTTAAAAATTATTTGATCCTATCTCATTTAATTCTTGCTGCTTTCTCTCCAGTGCCCTGGTTCCCTAGAAAAATCCAAGATCTGGACAAGTGTCACCATCTGATCACTAAGTATGATCCCAGTTTGGACCATGGTCACCCTGTAAGTTTGACCTCACTGTTATTTCAATTTTAAAAAAGAAACTCTCTGTAGTGAATTTTTTGTAAGGAAAATTTCAGGAGTAAAGAAATACTCATGAAAGGACAGAAAAAATGAAGGATCAGATAAAGGCTGATCTTCAGTGGAAGTAAGGAGTACAGAATGAATAACTTAATAATGAGAAAAGCTTATGGGTCCTGATTAATCAAGGTACATATGATTAACATCAGACACATGCCGAAGTAATTTCTATTCAACATATTCTTTAGCATGAGTTTACATTTCATTGTTTAGTTTAAAAAAACCTCTTGTTAATTATTTCACCCCTGATATATTTGAAGCATGTCCACTTTGTACTAGCTGGTCCACGTAACAGTCAAGTTCCCCAGCCTTCTGCTTTTTGTGTTTTCTATGTTTTGACCTTTCAGATAGTCCATATCTGCATTTTTAATTTTGCATATGCCAGGAATCTCGTTCAAGTGCAGATGTACAGAGGATGGTAATGAGGACAAGCAGCAAAGAGCTAGTCACTAATAAATACCAGATCCTCAGATCCCACAGAGGGGAGTATTATGCTTAAACTTGCAAAAATCGCCTAGACAGAAAATAAGATAAATACATGGCAGCATTGATTAATGGATGTAATACCTGAACGGAGATTTAAATGTGACTGGAGGAGCTCAAAAGGTCTAGTGATTTCAGCTGAGGTAAGCATCTAAAGTTTAAAGAGGAAGGAAGTTGGAAGATTATAATCCTAATTTACATCTGACTTTTCACAAGGTCTTTGGAGCCAGGATTTTGGCAGTACTTATTGATGCTACTCTGCAAAATATTGTTAGAATGTTTGTGACGGGCTTTCCCTTGGATTCAGGCAGTAGGTCTTGGTTATGAGTGGGCTGCAAAAAGGGCTTTACTCATAACAGTTTGTGTGTGTACTCTTAGCCATAAGCAGAAACTCTAAGAGGAGAAAGAAGAAAATGCACTGTAGAGTCCCGCTCTAGAGATGATAATAGTAAAGCAAACTACTGGGAACAAACAAACACTTGTTTCTCATCAAAGTTTTCCAACTTTAGTACAAATGAGATATGAGTTAGGTACAGACAAATAAGGGACTCCAAAGGGCCATTTGCTGATTGACAAGGTAGGTCACAGACTTGTTGTGAAGTGTTCTGCCAAACATCACATAGAAGTGATGCATGAAGAGGAAAAAAAGTACAAACTTTGCCCTGAAAAATGCAAGGAAGATTTAGATGGATGTCAACAGAATCTACAAGATATTGTCATTCCCTTTTCTAAATGTCTGAATTCTATTTAGACCCTTTTATTAACCTACACAATGGTAATGTTGTTAGCTATGTACAGTTCTGTGTGCTACAAAAAAACCCTTCTGAGTCTATCTTCTATTTTTGAGAATCACTTATTAAATTATAATGCTTTAGGAGAGCTTCATATCCTCCTTAACCAGGACATCTTTCATTCTTCCTCACATCTTTCTGATAGAAACAATCCAAGTATTTGTCATTTTCCTGAACTAGCTCTGAGGCTGTTTCTCATGAGATAAATGAATGCACATTGGGAATTCTTTCAATTGGACCAAGCTCCCCTCCTACTTTGCCAAATAGGAGGTATGAGCACTGAAGAGGAGGAGAGAAAGCACCAACAGTGCAGAGTTACAGAAGTATTGAGTGGGGATAAATCTACACTGCAGAATGCAGTGCAATGTAGAAATACCTAAACTAGCTTGAAACAAGTTAGCTCAGGCACTGAAAATCATTTGTCTGTGGCAGGAGGGAGCACAATGTGGGCTCATTTACTGTGCTGCTAAGCATGGCTCAAAAATGGACAGGTTGGAGGAAAGTACCAAATATGCTGATGTACAGGTGGCTCAGCAGAGATTTTGCATATACATTTACTACCAAATAGGCAATTTGGGCTGTCCATTTCAACAGCTTCACTTTGTTCTTTACTGTTTTCTTTAATGGCTAGAAAAGCAAACTGATGACACTGTGACACCAATCTCTGGGGCACCCTGAAACTGTCTGTAGCGGTCCCCCAGGGGGGCTCCTGCTGCTCAGAGAATGGGTACAGAGCCCTGGGATCAGCAGGGACAAAGCTGAGAGGTCACAGCATCAATGCTAGCCATCTGGCCTGATGGCTTCTCCACGTGTTTTGCATGGAATTGTTACAGCTACTGACAAGCAAGGGTGGCATCTGAATGAACATATTATCCATAACACATGATAAAAATAGACATGCTCTCGAGATCCAGTTCTTTCCTCAGATTCACGCACACAATACTCATTAACTGCAGTATTACTGGTATTATTGCTACACTGAAAATTATGTGAATAAACCTAAGGGAGAAATTTGGCTTGTAATATGCAAAGTGGTTCCAGTAAATTATGAATATTTTAGAATAATAAATATTTGTACAGTGATGCTGATCAACGCTGCTTTATGAGTTATATTAGTAACACAGTGCCAGATTTCAGATTTTATTCCTATTATGAATGATGTAAAATTCAAAGGAATTTGATTCCACATCTCTATTCGTATTTAATAGCTGGAGAAGCCTGCTTGAAGCTCAACTTCTAGTAAACGCCAGAGGGGCAAAAAGAAAACTCCAGTATTTAATATGTAAACTGCCCCTTTAAACAGATACCACTGAATCTGCCTTTATCATAACATGGTAATAAACGGGCAAGGGGGGACTGAGCTGAAAGGCTGTACTTTCTACAGATTCAGTGGCAGCTCTAATGATTTCTAGCCAGTGAGGACCCCTTCTTCGCCCAAAGTGCAGGGTATTGTGCAGGTGCAGTGTACTTTCTCTGGCAAGGTGGTAGTAGGCTTGGTACCATCATGTCCATCACAGTCCTATATTGCAACCTTCGTGCTTAGTACAGGAAAGAAATGATTCGGCGATTCGGCTCTTCCCCAACAGAAGTGATACCCCTATTTCAATTCCATTTTTAATGTGATTTGCATTTAAATTTGACTGTAAGTGTAATGGTCTGTGATGTAGTGTTTATGAACAACTCCAAAACCTTCCCACCAAGCCATGTTACCTTCTTTTCTGGTCACAGGCCCCAAATTTTCATCAAAATGTCACGGATGTAATTGATTGCAGACTTTGGCTTACCCTGTTCATAAGGCTCAAGGTTCATTGCCTCAATGAAAACAACCTATTTGAGGCCTAGATTTTCTGAATGCTTCTGTTAGCAAATTTATTTACGCCCACAAATCTCTCTTAATGTAAAACTTTTTTCCTGAATTATTTTCCAACTCAGGGATACACCGACCTGGAGTATAAGAAGCGGAGGGCATTCTTTGCTGACCTTGCCTTTAATTACAGAGCGTAAGTACAAGGCTGCTGAAGAGAGACTTCAGCAGTCCACATGTGCTTTCAGACATCTTCGTGTGCAAGAAATACTAGAGACTTAATCTTTTGTCAATGTATCAATGGGGCTATGTTTTAGAAGACAGAATTCAGCCACAGAAGCTTTCACTCCGTATGAAATAGACTTTTCCCACAACACAGCAAATATACCTTAATACAAAAATCTTAGGATTGCATTCACATCTCCTTCAGTGCTGTATTTTGCCTTAGCAGAGGTGATTTCTCAATATGACTCTTTCATTTCAATTTTGCAGTTCCTTTTAGGACTAGCTCCTGAGCTGAGGCTAATCTTTTTCAAGGAACTATAAGGAACAGTGTTTAGGAACATATTTTTGACAAAGAAAAGCAATTTACAATTTTTGTTATTTGTTTGATAAAATGTCTCTAGCTATGTACATTAGCTACCTAAAAACCTCTCAGGTCGTGTGTGGGTGATGGAAAATGTTTCTGCCTTTACGTGTAAAACTTCACCAGAATCACACTGCTGTCTGACAGAGTCAATCAGATGTATAGGTAGAACTGGTTGTGGACTATCAGCCTTATGGTATCCAAGAACTGGTGAAATCTCCCACGTCTTGAGACACTTCCATTTGAGTGCAGTTTTCTCACCACCACCATATATCACAGCTAGTGCAGCACAAAATGGCATAAAAGCACACACTGAACTGACTCAGAGCTACTGAAGAAGCGAGAGCGAGGAAGAGGAGAGAAGACCGCCCATCAGAGAAGTTAGTGATAGCTACACAGTGTATGCCTGAGCAGCTCTCTGCTGGTGAGTTCATGAATCCTCTTCTCTGATGATACTGTGCTAATCACATCCTCCAGGGATGGACCCTGCAGGCACACACTGCATTTCGGTTGCTAGATTGCCTTCAGCAGAGGTAAGGGTAAGCCTGAAGGCCTCTTTTTTCTTCTATGAAGCAGAACATGGCTCCCTTTCTCACCATATCCCTCTGTTTCCTCCCCACACCGGAACAGACAGAAAATGCACACATTAGATCCTACCAAGACAAAGAAGTTGTTAATTATATACTATTTTGCCATTTCTATCTTCATTACAGCAAATATTCATGATGCAGGCAAAGAAAATAATACTTGGAAACTGAACTTGAAACATGCTTTAGACGCATGCATTGTTTCCTCTCTTCATTACAGAGGAGACCCTTTGCCTCTCATTGAGTACACAGCGCAGGAGACTGCAACTTGGTGAGTTCATTACTTATACTCCGACTTCTGGGCCATGCCACTGCAGTCCCAGGAAAGACTGGCAATGTGAGACATTTATCACATTTTAAAACCATATTTATCCATCTCAAATTTTATTCCTTGGTTAAGTGTCGCCTTTTGGCCATTTGTTTTGCAGAAACCCATTCTCAGGGCTGGCCTTAACTATTCACTTTCTAGAGCAAAATGCATTTCCCTGACCATCTCCCTGCCTGCCAATCACATCAAGATATCAGAAGCCAGAAAACACCTGGAGCCTATAGTATAATTTCTTCTAACTGAACTCTAATTAACCATAGCTATGGTGGTGACAGAAATATTTCCTTTCCGAATCTGTTGCCGGGAGAAAATGCCCACTCGCAGGATGCAAATTCACTCAAAGGATGTGGCTAATCCAATGTTCATAGGACAGACCAGCCTTGTGTGCTCTCCTGCAAGCATTCATTGCTGTTAACATGAATAGGTATCATTCTCTCGAACTGAAGGTAAAAGAAATTTTGGAGTGCCCTCCCAGGATACATTATTTACACTGTAAAAAGGCCTTTGATGTCATATGAAATGATGGCAAGTTACTTTTACATGGGTGCAGAATTTCTTCACTGGGGCTTTGTTTCTCCTGAAGATTTGCCACTCAAAAAACAGCAACCAAAAAACCAACCAAACCAACCAACCAACCAAAATTAATTCAATTCAAAGTATGTTTGCAGATGTTATGTGAAGTATGTTGCAGATTTGAAAGACAACAGAGTTCTTATTTCATATACCTGTTTCCACTTTCTCCCACTAACTTTAACAAATCTCAGTAAGCAGCAATAATTACACATTTGTGTGATAATACAAACATGAATATGTCCAAATGTCCCAACTAAGAGCAGAGTCCCAGGATTGTGCAAGGTGCCACAAGTGCACATAATAAAAGAGAGTCTTTGTTCAGAAAAAATTACAATTTAAATTGAAAGGCAGCCTAAAGGTGGGAGAAAGGAAGAATGATGACCACATTTTATAACTGGAACTGAAAAAAGCTAGAGCTTAAGTGATTTGCCAAAAATTATACACAAAGTTTATGTCAATGCCAGGAATTAAATCCATACACTAGATGTCTCATGCCAGAACCTCAACCACAGGGCCATCCCATCTTTTTCAGTGATTATTTTATTTTAAATAAAATCTACTGTGCCATAGAAAGCTTGAGGGGTGTTGCCCACAATCACATAGAAACCTTGCATCCAACTCATCCAGGCGGTCACATTTTTATTAAGCTCAAATAGGTTTTTACAACATCTTTCAATTGTCGAAGATTGATGGTCGGTGTCATGCTCATGATTGCTACCACCAGCCAACAATCTTGGCATGGGATGGTGTGTGGGAACATCATATTTAAGAAAATTTAATTTTGTGTTCTTTCCTGTTTTTCCCTTTTGTTGCCAACCTCCGTCATTCCAGCCCTTCTCCACCTAGAATTAGTCCCACTGTGGTAACGGAATAGGCCTTTAAAGTAGTATCTGCCCATTTCCCCAAACAGCAGCCAGCCCCAGCAACCCAGGTTGTCTTGTTATGTAAATCTGTTTCCAAAATTAGACTTCCCAATGGTTATCACAGCTCCCTGGGCTGTGCCTTGAGATCAGCTACATTACAGCACAACTTAATTGAGCACATTGCAATTGAACGGGAAATTTGTAGCACAGAATAAATTCCCTTGGTGTTCACTCTGAAGAGTTGTTGGATGCCTTCAGTTTGTAGCAACATGATTATAAAAATGAAAACTAATCAAGTGAAGAAATATGACATTCAGAAAACAGAGGGTACAGATGATCTGAATTTCTGTTTTCAAGCAGGCTTCTTGGAAGGCCCTGAAACTAAGTAGTCATAAAAGACGTCTTATGGGTAAAAGCTATACAAGAAAAAGGGAGAATCTAGGACAAAATTATGTGATGCACCTGTCACATCTTCATAATAAAGCTGAATAGTGCCACTTCTTCCTAAAAGAATAAGGAAATTTATGTAAAATAAGGTCATTGTCTTTAAAGTCTTTCAAGTGGCTGGCTTCATCCTTCGTTATTAGGCTCCTTTCTAGAGTATTTCATAGCCCACACTTTCAGCAGTTTCTCTTTTCATCTCTGGACTGAAGTACCATCAAGTAGCACCTTAATGGTCCTTTGAGTGATAGCACCTCCATACGGTGAGGTGTTACACCTATTTGAGACACTACATTAGGGCAAGCTAAACTGTTGTCTGGAAGTATCTGTTACTTTATTGACTTTGGAGTGAACTTAGATGATTGCTTTAGAGGTACTTAAAGAGGAGGACACAGCTTTGGATAATTCATCACTAGTCTCTGAGACTGCCTGTGTTTCTGTGGTAGTCAATGTTTGGACACACAGTAGAATGATGCTTTGGTAAAAGAGACCATATGTGCAGAACTGTAAACAAGCCTGACCTCTCTAGACTCCAGTCTGGGGATGAACTGTGTACTGGTTCAGATCCTATGCAATCCCACTGAAGTCAGTAGTATTCTGTGGGGAAATAAGCCAGGGCAACACTTGAACTCTAGTCCTCCTCATTTTTTCCTAATTCTTCTATGGAAATGGCCCAGTCTCCTGCGGCTTTTGCAATAGTGACAGCAGCCACTGTTTCCCTCTGTTCTTCTAATTTTTTTTCCTCCTAAGGTTTTCCTCCACCCCCGTCATCCTGGTTCATTACTCCCACACTGTGTAAGACATTCGTACAAATGAAGAGAGCCATTACCAGGGACTGGCTATCACCTCCATAGCAACAATAGCATCACAAAAAAAATACAATACAAAAACAACAAAAGGTCATTTTCCGTAGCCAGCATTTCCAAGAATGATCTCAATTTTCATAAAACAATGTTTATAAAATTGTTAACACCCTAGGGCCATGTCTGAACAAAAATAACCATTTCTATAAGGTTCTTTGCCATCCTATTACTACTTGTTTATTTTGCAACAGCTAAATATATTCCAAACCACAGCTCTAAATCCAAGCACCATCAAGTTTGGGAGAAGCTTGAAGCCTGTGCCCAAATCTGGTTATATATATTTTTCTTCAGCTGGTCTCTTTTTGTATAATGGGCTAAATGCTTCAAGAAGTTGGCATGTCTTTCAAATACATAGCCCATGCCAGGCATTTTGAACTGCAAAAGTATGAACCTCTTTGCCTGTCCAGATGTTACTCTTCAGTATCAGAAAATGTGCTTTTTTAGGAAGAGGTTTGTGAAAGTCAAATATAGGCTGGGCTTCAGCATGGAGATGGAGGGACTGGCTTTTCAAGTTGTACCCCCACATAGAGAGGGAGGGAATACCTGATTCATTCCATCCCTAAACTGCATAGCATAGAGAGGGCCACAGCCTCAGCTTTCTCCCTGGGATTTCCCTGGAACTTCCAACACCCTTATACCTAAGCAAGAAGCACTTTTGAATCAGAATTAAGTCCTGTTACATTAAAGGAGGGTGTAGGAAGGGATAAAACAGATTTGCTGAACAGAACCCACCTTCTGAAGGAAAAGTGAAACAAAAAACCCTTATGCTTTGCTACATCCACCCAGGCATCGGCTTCCAAGCACCAAGTGTCCCAAGTTCAGATTTTTAGACCATTGCATATGCTGGGGGTTTATGCCTCTCTGTGGATCTGTAGATAGGGCAGAGAAGTACTGCTTTATTGAGGTGGGTCATGCTATATGGCTTTTGCTTTTCAGGAGAGAAGTCTACAGGAAACTGAGCAGCCTTTACCCTACTCATGCCTGTACACAGTACCTGGATGCTTTCCAGCAGCTGGAGAAATACTGTGGCTACCAAGAGGATAACATACCTCAACTTCAGGACGTCTCCAGATTTTTAAAAGGCCAGTCATTATGAACCATGGTTTATTCTAGGTTTTCCTGGATACATATGTACACCACATACACACACAAACCATCTCGTAGGACCCAAGCTGGCGACCAGAGCTGATTAGCTGTAGAGTTCCCTCATGCAAGATGAGCTGTAGCACAGGACATTAATACCAGGCATATCTAGGGACCAAGCTGTAAGTAAGTTTGTGTTTGCTCTGTGAATGGCTGCAGTTGGTGTAGCACTAACCAGCTAATTCCAGTACTAACAGCAGTACAACCATAGCAGCACACTGCTCAGCATGACTTCCACACACAGGCTTTCTATGTGTTTGGCTGTATTTTATGCTTCTATAGCTATGCTGCTATTAAGACCCAAACACAAGTACAGGTACATACCTCTGAAGTCCACTTTTTTCTGATGCATGAGACAAGATGGCAACGTGTGCTAGAAGAGAGGATTTCCAGGAGGTCCTGCTAGTCTGTCAGCAGCTGCCTTGTAACAACACTGCTTCTTTCTGTCTCCATGGCCCCACTTGCCACACTAAACTCTTTGGTACCTACCACGTGGCTGACAGAGCAGAAAGGCTGTGGTGTTAGTCTGTAAATGCATGAAGCTGTGGCCTCGGAAGGACACATAAAATTGCTAGGCTGACCTACCTGCTGTTAGCTGGGGGTTGACTAGCAAAGGGCAGGAGAGGAAGGGAGCCTGCATTATTTTTGAGGCCACAGGCTGCATAGATTCCCAAGGCCAGGTGCTTTGTGTCAACCAGCTGATTTTCTACCATTATCAAGAATGACTAAAGAAAGGCAGCCTTTAAAGCTTCCTTGCTCCTTCTCAGTGACAAGAAGATGTGCTAGAGAGTGGAGGACAGCTGATCACTATGCTGAAATAAATAATAAAAAGTATGGCTTAGCTTTAAATAAATTCAATTTAAATACAATATTCAGGGAATCAAGTGACCTACTCCACATATCAGTACGTGATGTCAGTAAGCTTGAATGAGCTTTCTGTTGCTGAAGAGGTTTTCAAGACATTGCCATTTTTAGGGAAGATTAAGCTGTTCGATGACAAAGTTTTTATTGCACCTTTAGTGTAAGGGAATGGAAGGTTGGCATATGAAAAGCATCCCTCATGAGCATACCAGCACCATCACATCCAGCTGTAGGAAATTTCTGTGTATGCATTATGTATTTTCTCATATATTTTCCCTTCTATTCAACTATTCATCTCACTTCCCTCCTACAGTAACTGGGCTGATAAATATTTTTTCTCATGAAGTAGTTGAACTCATCTCATTTACACTATCTGACAGCAGGGAGCTCCAGAAATCATGTGATGCTGATTTGATTACCACAGATATGAATATTCTTTAAGCGAATCAGGTGATTTCAAAGTGGGAGAATTTGGGATAATGTAAGAATATCTTGTCATAATACTATTTGTATTGCTCATGTTGGTTGACAGGATTTGATTGCCTGGAGTTCAGGCCTACTCACTTCTTTTGTAGGCTCTGATTCTAAATTTTCTCTATGCCGTACAAATTGTCCTAAGTAAAAAAAAAATGCAGTAAAAATAGTCATTCTGAAAATTCTGCTAGTAACGGTTGGGAAGATGTTCACAGTGAGTTTCAACTCACCTACTATAAACACGGGGTGTCTAGTGTAAGCTGATTGTCCAAACTGTTCTGACTGGGAATGAGAATCAGGCACTTCAGAGGTGTTTTATTCCATCCTGGAATGGGTGTCTAAGGAAAATGAAAAGAATGGCTCTCGGGAGCACTGGTCCTACCCTCCTTAAACTGTAGATAAAACCTGAAGTAGTTTAGTCTACAGGCTTTGTAAAAGATTATGCATAGATGAAACAAAGTTTGTTCAAAAGAACTGTGTTTACAGCTAGACACAATTAAGAGTGAGTAAGCTATTTTAGTCCCATTATATGGGGCTTTGGACTGATATCTTACTTATCTCAATGATTCCCTCTAATAAGGTCATTTCACTATGCAGAATACTTTCTAGAACAGCATAAGATTGACATTATTGCAAGGTCCCTTTGTAATGAACTCAGTCGAAGTCAGAAGCATCTGCAAGGTCTGTAAAATCTGTGTTAAAGACAGCCTCATGCCAAGCAGCCACTGGGTGAGGGGTATGATTTATAAGGAGTTCTGATTTTTCCATTCACCATTTTTGGTGAATGGAGTCAAATCCAGTTGGCGGCCGGTCACGAGCGGTGTTCCCCAGGGCTCAGTATTGGGGCCGGTCTTGTTTAATATCTTTATCAATGATCTGGATGAGGGGATTGAGTGCACCCTCAGTAAGTTTGCAGACGACACCAAGTTGGGTGGGAGCGTTGACCTGCTCGAGGGTAGGAAGGCTCTGCAGAGGGACCTGGACAGGCTGGATCGATGGGCCCAGGCCAATTGTATGAGGTTCAACAAGGCCAAGTGCCGGGTCCTGCACTTCGGCCACAACAACCCCATGCAGCACTACAGGCTTGGGGAAGAGTGGCTGGAAAGCTGCCCAGCAGAGAAGGACCTGGGGGTGTTGGTCGACAGCCGGCTGACCATGAGCCGGCAGTGTGCCCAGGCAGCCAAGAAGGCCAATGGCATCCTGGCCTGTATCAGAAATAGTGTGGCCAGCAGGAGTAGGGAAGTGATCGTGCCCCTGTACTCGGCCCTGGTGAGGCCGCACCTCGAATACTGTGTTCAGTTTTGGGCCCCTCACTACAAGAAGGACGTTGAGGTGCTGGAGCGTGTCCAGAGAAGGGCAACGAGGCTGGTGAAGGGTCTGGAGAACAAGTCTTATGAGGAGCGGCTGAGGGAACTGGGGTTGTTTAGCCTGGAGAAAAGGAGGCTGAGGGGAGACCTCATCGCTCTCTACAACTACCTGACAGGAGGTTGTAGCGAGGTGGGTGTTGGTCTCTTCTCCCAAGTAACAAGTGACAGGACGAGAGGAAATGGCCTCAAGTTGCGCCAGGGGAGGTTTAGATTGGATGTAAGGAAAAATTTCTTTACTGAAAGAGTGATTAAACATTGGAACAGGCTGCCCAGGGAAGTGGTGGAGTCCCCATCCCTGGAAGTGTTTAAAAGACGTGTAGATGAGACGCTTAGGGACATGGTTTAGTGGACATGGTGGTGTTGGGTTGACGGTTGGACTCGATGATCTTAGAGGTCTTTTCCAACCTCAATGATTCTATGATTCTATGATTCTATGATTACTAATTTGGGTGGCTTTTACCACCAGCGTCAGCAAGGCCAGAATTTTTGCTCCTTACAACTCGTCAATCAACTGTGTGCTTAGGCTCTTTCCTGTGTTACAGGCGTGCAGTGCTCAACCAACCAAACCTTAACCAAACTGTAGGCTGTGATGTGTCTCCCAAAATTCCTTGGCATACAGTGGATGTATTTCAACTACAGTCTATGTGGAGATGCATAGTGCAGTTCCTCCTGTCACTGGTTAGCTCTGGGTGAGCCCTGAACTGTCCCACTCTCCCATTTAGGACATAAATCCCAGCATATATCTTTGCTAAATACTGCCTCTAAGGACTGGACCATTCTTCAACATATGTGATGATAAGACGTTATGTAGAAGGTTAGGATAGGATAGGATAGGATAGAATAGAACTATTTCAGTTGGAAGGGACCTACAACGATCATCTAGTCCAACTGTCCGACCAATTCAGGTCTGACCAAAAGTTAAAACATGTTGTTAAGGGCATTGTCCAAATGCCTCTTAAACTCTGACAGGCTTGGGGCATCAACCACCTCTCAAGGAAGCCTGTTCCAGTGTTTGACCACACTCTTGGTAAAGAAAAGCTTCCTAATGTCCAGTCTAAACCTCCCCTGGGGCAGCTTTGAATATAATAAACTATAGGGATGCAGAGAGAAAGAGGGATATCCTGGAGAGAAAGTGATCATGTTTTAACCAGCCCACACAGCCAGATAAACTTCCATCTTCTCTTTTAGTCAGCAGTATCTGTGAACTCAAGCAAGCAATTCCTTTTGACTTCAATACAAGTTGAACTCCAAGATCTGTCTAGTGTTACCTGGTCTGCCAGTGAGGCTGGTTTGAACAGAAATGAACTCTACATCATAAGTATTTCATAATTACTTAAAGGGAATTTAAATGGTTAACCATGTGACCATGTAACATGGCATTTTTCTAAAGGGTTAACTAGATAAACCCAGGCACGTCTTTCTTTCTAGGAAAGATGTTTGGATTTAGGCATTCATTGTCCTCCACAGCTGGAAGAAATTACAGCCAGTGAACTCAAGCAAGCTCACACTACAACACACAGGCCTGTATACATGAGCTTTTTAGGCCAAGAATTAAGCCTTACAGATCACTTTAGGTCAACTGCTCAAGACCTTCTCTTCAACTCATTTTGATTTGAGAGCTATTTGGGCAGCAGGTCCAATCAGCCACACCCCCAGTTATCTACTGATTGCTGGTTTTATTGTGCAGTAATGAAATAGAAGTTCAGATTTTGCAGATATTACCTTCAGCAGACAACTTTTTCCTATGGCTTTTCAAGGCAACTGGCCAAGTCTGTTTCATCAGCAGACTGTCTGATTCACTGGCCTATATTTAAAAGGACATCTCAGGGAACATAAGCTGTAATTTTCATTTTCCCTCCTGCTCCTTCAACATGGATGCTAAAGCAATATAAATTTCCCCAGACTTTTTCATAGTCCTTCCAAAACTGAGTTACTTCGGGCTTGGTGTTCGTCTGATATATTTTTCAGCTGGTGCAGTTTTCACTTCACTCAGACTCAGAATTTAGCCCAAAGATGACGAGATTCTGAGCTTTTCACATTCCTCTGGATTGGCTTAGTATGGCATCAGCAGCAAGAGAGTACCCTTCTGTGCCAGCTCCTGGCTAATGCCTAAGGAGACATAGCTGATGGTGTGTCTATTCCCCCACACACCCTGCTTTCTTAACTGGGGGGTGGGGAGAACAGTGCTTTACAACCATTTCCAATTTCCTGGTTAACTCTGATGCTTTTGCTGGTTTATTTGCTGTTGTTCAGCTTTTAGGCAGTTCTGTACCTATTACCTTTGAATTCAGCAGAGCAGTAGAAGATAACCATGGCAAATGCTAACCACCTAGTCCCTCACACTGTCAGGTAGAAGCTGTCCACTCTTTTTTTGTCCTGTATAGCTTCAGGTGCTTTGTCACTTCTAATTCTTCCAGTGAAGCCTTTTTTTTCCTTTTCTTCTCTTCCTGTCTCTTTTTTTTTTTTTTTCTTTTTAATGAGAAAAGTGCTAATAGCCAGACAGAGCAAGACAAGAAATGCTGGAAGAAACATTAAAAACCAAACCAAAACAAATCTTGTAAATGGCTTGGTTTCTGGGTGGGATTTTTTTTGTTTGTTTACATAAAATAAATTAGGTTCCAGGCTTCATGACACAATAGAGTATGGATAGAGAAGGGAGAATAAAACCATTTCTGATTTTTTAAAAAATGTAGTTTTATGCTTTAAAGAAGATGAAATGTCATTTATGGGAGCTGAGAATGCAACACAGATTTTGAATATAGGACTTCAAAAAGATTATCGTTGGCTCTCTTTTAAAGCAGTAATTTTCAATTTTCTTAGCTTTGCAGACCACCAACATGTTTCCCAGGGAAATGCAGATTATGTAGTCTGCTGACCATAGGACTGGTTATTTTGTTAGTTGTCTCTCATAGACCTTTCATAGTAACGCAGGGTGTCCTGCGGTAACACTGATAGCACAAGCTGAAGTCATAGCGCAAAAGTATTGCATTCTTCTGTCCTGTTCTATGGACACATGCAAAGCAAAACATCTACGATCACATCACTGGGAGGCTGTGTAGTTAGTTCTAGACAAACATAATGGTGAAAAAAAAACAGAGGGGAAAAATAGGTGAGAGCACTGATGGAAACTCTGATGTTAAATGGTTAAGGGCCAAATTCCAGCACCCTTATCTCTGACTAGGACCTGTTTGCTCTTTCTCCTGTGTGTTCCCATTCTAATGAAGTCCAGGCAGAAAGGTAAAATTGATAGCAAGTTTTGCCAGTGCTGAGCTACTTTATATATGTGGAGCATGCACTGACAAATGGAAATGAAGTTGAACAGTATACTCCAATTCTACCTCTGGGGTATGTTGAACTAGGCCCATTGAGGAACAGAAGAATTGCCCAGACTGGATCAGACCCACGGTCCACCTAATTCTGTCTTCAACAGTGCAAACTACCAGGGGTTTCAGTGCAGGGAATAAGAAACTCTGCAGAAGGAGGCTAAACAGTAACCTAGCAGCAGGGAAGAGTCAGGTGCTCTCAGGCAAGAGTAGGGATGGGGTGTGTCCCTTGTCAATCTCCTGTTTGTTTTTTACATATACTGTAGAGGAAATGAGAGTGAATCTAAGAATTAATAAACTAGCCGGGACTGAAAATGCAGGTTCTGTCTCCTGCTTGATCATAAGGATGATACGTGACCTTAGATACATCACTGACATGTGGGTCATAGTAGAAAAATGTGTGTAAATGTGCTAAAAATGTAAACTGGGGTAGGCAGTACTTCCGTAACTCACATCATTGCTGTGTGAATACGTGTGGGTTGGATGATTAAGTGATTTAATGTTGCAGTAATTGGACCCATAACAGTACAGGGACAAATCGATAATGATAAGTCAGGATGTTTCTACCATGCTTAGGTGGAGGGAACTACTGCAGCAGAGCACGAAGGCCCTCTGAAACTGCTTACCTGAAGTAAGTGTGCCATGTAGTTAACCCTAGAAACTCCTAAATTCAGTCTCAATTCCCTTTGCAGAAAGAACAGGTTTCCAGTTGAGACCAGCTGCAGGATTGCTGTCTGCTCGTGACTTCCTTGCCAGCCTGGCATTTCGTGTCTTCCAGAGCACACAGTATATAAGGCATTTCTCGTCTCCTATGCATTCCCCAGAGCCGTAAGTTTGATGCACAATCCTGTCCTTCTGAATGTGTTGGGGATGATTCCCTTGGGAATGGCTCTGGAGCTCTATCCAGTAGTCCACAGAATGAAACAATTTGAGAAACTGGTAGCTGGAGAGTTAGAAGGGGAAGTCATGCATGAGAGGGTGTGGGTCTCTGTCTCTCTTGCAAAGTTGTCTGGGGAAGCAAAAGAATGGAGAATATCTGGTTTAATCTTTTCATCCTGCCTTCAGTTACCATCTGCTGGGGTTTGATTCCCTGCTGTGAAACTCTCCCAGTAAGTGCTGGCCAGACAACAGCAATTACATTTCATGAGAAATTACAAGTTCACACAGACACTTTTGTTGCATGCTGGGACAAAACACGGGCCTTTCAAAGATGTTGTGACATAGGAGACTAATGCCCGTGCCATCCCAAGTGAGACAATAGCCAAGGTAGTGCAGGGCAGCTGGTTCCCCATGGCAGAAGGGAATGCTCTGTCATGCTCCCTGCAGAGCCAGGCCAGGTATGCAGGCAGCTACTGCGGAGCAGCCCTCACACTAGCTCCCTTTGGGGGTCTATCGGCTAAAGTCCTTCATGGGAAGTTCATGTAGGGTAGGAAAAGAAACCTTTATTAAACATGAAGGTCACTTGTTTTCCAGAGACTGCTGCCATGAGTTGTTGGGTCATGTTCCCATGCTAGCTGACAAGGAGTTTGCCCAGTTCTCACAGGTAAGAAGTTTGTTCTGCTGGCTGTTTAGCCAACTGCTGTGGATAGCAGGCCAGACGTGCCCAAAGGCATGTAGCTCACTGTGCTTGAAACGCTATTTTAAGACTTGATTGTGCCTGAGTCGCAACCTCCAGGGGTGGTGGGCTAGCATTTACTCCAAGGGAGTGGTAGCACTACTCCCTGTGGACATTGTGTAAAAGGAAGGGCAGGCAGTGCTTGTGGGACTTGTCTGTGGGAGGGCCGTGTCAGTCTGCAGAAGGATGCCAGTGGAGCCTCTGCAGTGCTGCGTGTTTGAGTTGTACTGACTACGCTGTTCCCCTGTCTTCCTGTCCTACACCACATGAACCTAACCAGCAACAGCCATCGAGCCCCCAGGCTGGTTCTGTCTCTGGACGTACATTTTTATCTCACATGATACTTTAATTGTGTCCATCACCATGTCATTCATTGGAGTTGTTTTTCCTTTTACAGCTCACCAGATTCTGACAGCATTGCTCACACTAGTGAGGAGGCTCCAAAAAGCAAACAGGGCTTCTTTGTACAATAAGGGGCTATTTAGTATGAGCAGTCAATGTCAGACCAAGAGAACTCAATGACCTCGTATAATTAAAGACTTCAGAACTATGAATGTGCCTCAAAACCATAGCAGAGGAAAGAAGACAACTCGTATTCTAGGCTTATCAATCAGCTGCCAGAGTGGAAACTGGCAATAAGAGCAGAGGGGTTACATGATGTAGGTCCCTGTCAGAATATCTTAAAAAGAAAGCCAATTCACCTCATATAATGTGGTTCCCAGTTGTATTGACTTGGATACATGCCAGTTTCCATTTTGGTCATAAATATCGGTTATTATCAGATTCACATGAGTAGTACTTAAAATATCCTAGTGGTCTATAATTTATTCTAGAAGAAAACTCTTCAGTTCAGTTCAATACCAGAACTGAAGACACATTAGAAATAGTGAGATTATAGCCATTTCAAAACTTTCAGCTTTCCTCTTTTCCCATCTATAACACAGACTATACAACATGGGATCACCTTAAATGAATTTTCGCATTTCACTGTTTTTTTTCACAAAGTATTTTCACATTTGAAATTCACCCCATGAAAATTCTTTTTTGTTCCATTCAACATGAGACAATGAATGGTGAAAATGCCCTAATTTTGTTTGTTTGCTGCATGATATGGCTCCCGGGATAACTAAGAAGAGACATCTACAGATTCCTATTGTGAGAATAACAATTAACAGGCAGCACAGATGAGAGTAAACAGAATCCTCCCTGCACGGATCTGACCCACTCATAAGGGCTGTCAGAAAGAGAGACAGAAAGGTAATGGCAAAGATAAAACCCACCTTGCTGTCCTTCCTTCTCATGCCTCCCTATAAATCTCTGCCAGGGATACTCCAGCATTAAGGCAAGAGATAGTTAACTTTACACAGAGAATGCTGAGGATTAAACACTCATCTAATGTGGCTCCCAGTGGTATGTAGCTGGGGGCCAGGCAGAAGTAGGCATCCTGGAAGCCGTGGAAGGTCATTTTGGGTGACAAAAACAATGAATAGTTCATGCTATTCATGCTAGAAATAATGCGGTCCTCCCCCTTCCCCTCTTTCTCTCCCTTGGGCTGAATAATCACACTAGTGTAACACTGCCTGCTTGCTTACTTGCTTTAGGATATTGGACTGGCTTCTCTTGGATCATCTGAAGCGGAGATTGAGAAACTGGCCACAGTAAGTACAGATGGCAGTTTAACATCGGAGGCAAAACCCAAACGATTCACTGCATATCCCTTACTGTGCAGGGAAGGCTCTTCTCCAGTGTCTCAGATTAGCTACAAAAATGGGACCATTAGCAGGATTGTCTCTTCTCCTCATCCACAGGTTAGGGAGGTGCTGGAGCAGGGGCTGGAGTCCCTCTGGGAGAGCCCAGAAGCATGTGATTCCACCTGAGGAAATGCTTATACTTTTTACTTCTATAAGATTATATTGCTGAAGCAGAGTTTCTACAATTTCAGCCACAGGAGGGTTGCAACTCGCTTTCCAGATTTGCCTAATAGACTGGATACCCAATGTGATTCCTGCATTTTCTCCTACACAAGGTGTAGGGAATCATCAGAATTTGATTCACCCTGTATTCATCAATCTCACAAAATAGGTGAGCACTTAAAAGCAATTTGAGAGCAGGTACTGTCATTCAGTTCTAAGTCACTACGCTGTATACATCTGCCAGAACAACTCATGCAGCACCTTGCTGCCATCTTAACTTGTTCTGAAAGTGGACTGGAGGCCAGATGATTTCTTTTCTGATAATGACAGCCATTTCCCAGTGTTGATGATTTTTTCAGGGGAGGAGAGGAGCCTTACCCTCACCCAGCTGGGTGAGGCTCATTCAGGAAAGGGGGTGGATGGGAGGAGACTGTCACTCCTGAAATTCCTCACCCAGCCCATAGCCCCACTCATGGTGAAGTGGAATGAGGCACTGTGTGAAGGAGATTATGGCTCACCTAAAATCTATCTGCACATATCCATCCTTGGGTCAGGACTAGGTAAGTAGCAGTATTTTTAGAGTTCGGAGAGCAAAAGGTGCCAGTGCTGAATTTTTTGTAGCATCATCCAGGTCCTGGGCTGGTGATGTGAGGGGACTATGTGGGAAGAGGCAGTGACACGTCCACATTTCCTCTGCAATTTCCCCTCTCTGGGTCTAGAGGCTAGTAAGATTAAGATCCATGCCTTTGCTAGCGTTAAAAGAATTATAGGTCCCAGAGAGCCATTTTGCATCATTACCCAGGTCTTGGTGACTGGGTGAAGGCCAGTGGCTTACATAGCATTCCTCTGCAAGCACCCTTCCCTGACCCTGGACTGGCTAGGACTAGATTAGAGATTGGGTTAAGGTTTGAAGAATGATGGGTCTCATATCTGAAATTGTCATAGTATCATCTATGGTTTGGGGAGGTAGAATAAGGTCACCTTTTTGAAAGGGCTACCCGCAGTTCAGGATCTGTGAGAACACAATTTTGTAAGCACCATTCAAGTATTCTGAACAGTAAACATATTTGGGATTAACAACTCGATCTTCAACTGTTTAAAAGTTAGACATCTAATCTAGGATTATTGTTTGGGTTCCTTCACTAGAAAGCGAAGATAAAGAAGAACCTGTAATGTATTCGCTATCCTGACATAGATGTCTAACATAAATTCTTTTTTTTCCCTGGAAGCCCCTGCCATCCTCTGTTCATTATAAAGAGAATGTAGGTAACTACCTTAGGTGATATGACAGCATTTAAGCTAACTAAAAGTTTATTTAAAGAATCTCAACTTTGCTTGCTGCTATGGTCTATAACATTTGTAAGACAAACTTTAAAATGCCATTGTTTCATTCAGTCCCTGGACTGCTCTAAGCAGGTAGATCCATGCACAAGAGATGGGAAATTGCCAGTGTCCATGTTGTCCACAGAGTGCCATTACTACTGTGTCTTGTACCCTGTTAAAACAGTGAGAGCCGAAAGAACCTCACTAACTAAAAGCCAAATACAGGATATCTAAGGAAACACGAAAAAGAATTCCTCCTCCTCCCATGTCTCATTCTCCAGTCAAAAAGACCTTCTGCAAAATGAGGAGATACTCGAAAGACTTTTCACTGTGAAATAATAAGAATCAAGATTATTAACACAATAAGAATGCAGAATTATTAGCTGAACTGTAGAGAAAGCAGCTCAGGATTCTGCAGAAAGAAAGATCCTGGCATGCTGTTTCTTTAGTGGTAAATTTGCAGGCTAAAACCAAGTCATCAAAATTATAAGACATGTGAAAGAGAGTGGGAGAAAGAAAGAGAAAGAAAGAATGAGGCAGAACAGACAGAATAACATAGGGTTTCACATTATTTTACAAACTGCCTGCAGTTCTTTAAGAAGGGTGCTGAGAGTGCAATACTTATGGCTAAACTGAAGCCAAGGTCCAGCCCTGTGTATGAGGCAGCAAAGAGCTATGTGTCCCTAAAGGAACCTTGAAGACTTGTGACACAAAGCCATATTCTTGAAATGCCTCGTGTTTTCCATGTTTTTCTTTTGCACAACACCTATCCAGCTGCTCAGGGGTCAGACTGTGTCCAGAATTGGTCCTCCACTGTCCTTTTCCTTAGATGCTATAATAAGGGAAGGGCTAACAGGTTGGCAGAGCCAAGAGTTGCTTTTATCCCACTATTGTCCAGCAGGTAAAGGAAGTATGGTCCTAAGCATGCTTTATTGCAAGAAAAGCCCAGATGTTTCTTTATTTTCTACTGGAGCATGATAAAGATGTAATTGGCATAATCGTAAAGGGTACATTGCTGCTAAGGGATAAGTCATTCTTCAATTCTTCTGAATGCTATCACACAGACAAAGGAGGAGGGAAACTGTCCTTTCAAGTACCTTTCCTAGGGTCTTGAACCCTCTGTGGGGGTCTACCTGTCCTTCTGGGGACCATGGGTTGAAATCTGTCAGCTTCCACTGACTACAATGAAGCTCAGGGCTAAGGGGTTGCAGGGTAATTTGTAACATCTTCCAAAGAAAGAAGGGGGTAGGACTTTATGACTTTATTTACCCATGTAATTATCATTAGCAATTTTTTTTTTCTATTTTTTGGGGAGTGAGAATGGGAAGGATGGCAAATTTTGAAAAAATATATGTTATAATTTGTGTTATATATGTTGAGACAAAAAAAATTTCTTAAAATATACAACTATAAAATTTGAAGATACAAAGACATTAAGGAATAAGGATAAAAGGAAATTAAGGAAAAATGAAAAGCTTAAAAATGAACTGCCTGTTGAGACTGTTTTTCACAAGCTGTTCTTATTACCAGCTTTATTGGTTCACTGTGGAGTTTGGTCTCTGCAAGCAAAATGGATCGATCAAAGCTTACGGGGCAGGTCTGCTTTCGTCTTATGGGGAGCTTATGGTATGTGTCAAATGTATGGTATGTGTCAAATGTATGGTATTGAAAGATTTCTATAATCCAGCTTTCTGAACTCTCTGGTAAAAGCAAAATATTGGTTCCTCACATAAAACAATATGATTTAAGATACTGTTTTTTCTTTTGCAAAGAAATTTATTCTCCCTTCCCAGAAGCTACTGTGTAGGGGAAAAACTACTGTAGGATTGTACCTGTCTTCCACCTAAAGAGATGAAATGCAACGAAATCAACCATCCTATAAAGTATTAGCTTCTTACTGCTCCTGGCCACTAGTAATACGGTTGATGAACAGAAAACTCATGTACCTTTCTGAATTACTCACTAGAGGGCAATATTATGCCTATTACGAACTGCTGCTTCGTCCATGCCATTGACATTCATGTGCATATGAATCAGAAAGGCACTGTACTGACTGGACCAAATAAAGTGCGAAGAAACTGTAAACAGACTGACAAAAAGAAAATGCTTTAGTATTTTACATTCCTAAATACATTTCAAAACTACTCCCAGCTCGAGTTTTATGTAGATGAAAATCTGTGTACACAGGTTTGATACTGACCTGCCTGGACAGATTAACTGTGGAAAGAGGGACTGTACACCTTTACAGAAAGCTTATGGGTTTCCCCTCCTTTGGACAAACAGTTGATAGGGGAGATATTAATTTTTCATCATTTTCACAGAGCACTGAAGCAGATAATCAGTTTCTAAGTGTAAAAGCCCTAAACTGGTATCAGTAGGTCTCAATTGCTTCAGGCCATGCAGATACTGCATGATGTTTTGGAATGAGTAAGAGGCAGAGGAAGATAAAAAGCACTCTTTTCAAGCATTTTTATAAACCAGAAATCAATTTCTTCATGGGAGATATATTTTAAGCTTAACACATAGACACAACAGCCTAACAGCCAGCTACATGATACATTCACATAGAACGTGGCTGGATTAGCACAGCTTGGACTCCCATAACTGGAGATAGTTGGATTGTTATGACAATAAACATATTACAAAATTCTCCTAATGGTATACAGGTCAGCCCACTTCCCAGTCAATTGACAGAAGGAAGAAACAACATGTTAACATATCTCAAGCCATTTATAATAGGAGTCCCAACAGAGCTAACATATAGAAAGGGGAACCCTCCCAGACATCAACCTTCATTTTACCACCTGCTGAGTTCAGCATTGGTTTTCTCCCAACACTTGCAATTTGGAGGCTTTTGTGAGCAAACTGTGGTATATGATTTGCAGAGCTTTCTCTCTTGATAAGCTGAGAGATCTGCATGCTCATTAGCCCTCTAGAGAAATAAACATGCCTTCCTTTCTACATAACAACCTGATCTTGTGCCTCACTGCTCATGAACATGAGCCGAAGTGTGCTAGCACTATCGCAGCACTCATCTGTAGAACAGTGAAACGTATTGTTTTGAAACAGCAGATCAATGAGCTCCCCTACAAATTAGGCTCCAGTGCAATGCTTTTGGGTTACATGTCTATTTATGTCTATCTGTTCTAGGATAAGGCTGAAGTTACTGTTTTTCTGGGAATCCTTCAGTACTTGCTATATTCACAGCCAACACACAGGAAACCTAGGCTTGCTTTTATTTACCTGGTAAAACCAAAAAGGTCCAATGTCAAAGCACAGTTCAAGGCAACAGTTATTCTACTCTGCCTGCCTGAATACTTTATAGTTTTAAATCTAATGCATTTACATGTTAAACAGGGTACTAAAGGGCAGGGGTAATCTTGTCTCCGATACCTACGTAGCTTTCATAGTAATATGCACCACAGAATCTATCGCATATGTTACCTCAATGAGCTCCCCTACAAATTAGGCTCCAGTGCAATGCTTTTGGGTTACATGTCTATTTATGTCTATCTGTTCTAGGATAAGGCTGAAGTTACTGTTTTTCTGGGAATCCTTCAGTACTTGCTATATTCACAGCCAACACACAGGAAACCTAGGCTTGCTTTTATTTACCTGGTAAAACCAAAAAGGTCCAATGTCAAAGCACAGTTCAAGGCAACAGTTATTCTACTCTGCCTGCCTGAATACTTTATAGTTTTAAATCTAATGCATTTACATGTTAAACAGGGTACTAAAGGGCAGGGGTAATCTTGTCTCCGATACCTACGTAGCTTTCATAGTAATATGCACCACAGAATCTATCGCATGATGTTACCTCCTTTTTCTGTTTAATTTGATGTTACCTCCTTTTTCTGTTTAATTTGATGTTACCTCCTTTTTCTGTTTAATTTTGACACAGATGAAGGTAAAAGTCACATCAGAAATGCTCACTTTTGGTGGCTGGAGTTGAGTGAACCAGACTGGTGCTCTCTTTCCTCTCTTTCTACCCTTTTCTTCACCAGACACCAACAAGCTCTTCTGCTTTTGATTAAAGTAGTAGGCAAGAACTGCTTGTTCACAAAACTGTGCTATATAACAAAAAAATATAACTGCATCTCAGATTCCCTACCACTAAGGTTGACAATGGAAGCAGTAACTTTCCTTGAGTTGGTAAATGGTAGATTCTTGTAATTACTTTTATCATCAGTAGTTGTGGGGTAATGTTGCTGGATAAACTTTTAATACAGCTGGGTCCACCTAGGTCTTCATCCATCATTTTACTGAAATTACATGCAGATGTGAAAGCATTTATATTCAATAGGTAATGAAGAAAGATTACCCTCCTTCCGAAAGTGTGTCCATCTTGCATGTAACACTTAAGACAGTCTGAAGATGGGGAAGTAGTTCACCAGCCATGCTGCTATGTGCCCTGTACAATCCCTACGTGAGCTCTGCAAGTTCATCACAGTGCAGCTTTTGGGACAGCAGCTTAGTGGGTTCTGTGCACTTCACCTTGAGCATCTGAAACTTCTTGTACACAAATTAATTATATCCATGGCCTTAAGTGCTGAAGTTTCCTTTTATGGCTGACGGATTAATCTCTCAGATTTTTATTTGGAACAAAACTGAAACACAGAAACGTTTCCATTTAATCATTCCAGTCTGCATAAGCATCTGAGTCTAACTTCAGTATAGACAGTGGCAGTGTGAGTAAAGTGCTGAGGTCCTATGCCTAAGCACCTGCTAGCAACTTGAAAATGTATACCAACTGTTTCTTTTACAGCTGAAGAGAGGAAATATGTGTAGTGCAATATCTATTTCATAGAAGGGATTTTTCTAGAAATACTGCAGTGGCTAGGCAGTTTCGTTAGAGAAGATGAAGATTGGAAGATAGTGAGGGTCATGACAGCCTTCAGTTTCTTGCAAAACTCATTTTGCAGTCTTAGACTGGCTCTTGAGAAAGCTCTAGATAAGTTTTGCTACTGCTTGGGAGAAAGCCATTGTCTATCCCGATAATTATCTGCCAGTCTTCTCAGTATGGGCCCAGACGTGGGCGTGTGCATGGAGGCCCCAAACTCAATTCCATATCATTTAACTGATCAGCATATTTGGCACAGGCAGACTCACTGCAGCTCATGTGATGGAGGAGGCATGCTGCAGCAACCTGCGCAAAGGAGGGGTTTCCTCATCACTGAAGGCTTCTTAATCAGGAATAGCAGGATGATTTGGTCACTGAGGAAGCAATAAAGGCATGAGTTACTAAGGCTAGGTGGTTGGCTACAAGGAGATAACATCTAACCAGCTGGAGAGGGTGAGCAATAGTACATCCAGCTAATGTTATATGAGAACTTAGCATCAACAAGGAGCCTGGGAACATCCCTGAACTGCAGCCTGGACTGACTGTCTGTGGGTGTGTGACTGTAACCCAGGGAACCACATCCTGACTATGAAATCTTCAAAATGTTTTCCTCTTCTCCACAGCACCCACTCTGACCAGTTTGAACTCAGCTTCAGGTAGTTGTTTTCTGTGGGTGAGCTGATCCTGCCCAAACTCAGGGCATAACTTGGGAGAAAGGCAGAGGATGAGAGGTAGAGCTAGACGCCCTCTGCATGAGATGTGCACTTGAATCCATGTTACCTAACAAATCATTTAGTGACAGCAGCTAGGTATCGGAAGGGACAGGATAACCATACCCAAGTCTAAACTGAACAGTTGTAATGGGTCTGACTGCTGGCCAACCTTGCCTCCTCTGAACTGTAAGAATTCCTCCCCAACAGCTCTCGGTATTGCACTGTTTATTTCACTATATTGTCAGCTGTTCTACATTATCCAAAATGCTTCTCCTGTTAACACTCAGCTGGACTGTGTCCTACATACTGTAAAATCTTATGGCTCATACCACACTTCTGGCAGCACTCAGTGCTACATATGCTTTTCTTGCAGCACAACAAGTACTTAACTCGTAGAGGCCTTTAAGGCCATCCGGTTTCAAGCTGAACTTCCACTGAAATCAATGGGATTTCAGTTCGGCTTCAACACTGACAGCATAGCGGGACCCCTGTCAGGTTTTGAGTTTCTGAAATCTTTTCCCGTTGGTCCCCAGAGCTTCTAAGATTATAAGAGCAGCCTCATGTTTATGTATACCATCCATCTTAGGTTGTATGAGTGCTCTCCAAGGTTTATTCTTCAATTACACACTGCAAATGAAGAACAGGAAAAACACCATCTTTTAGCATTTTATATTCTTGTACTTTTTTTTTTTTTCCTCCTTCAAAAAAGCCCTGTATTAATTTCTGCACCAGTTCTGCAGCAAATTGGCCTACTGGTTAAGGCAAGCCTCCAGTGATGGAGAGTTCAGGCTCAGTTCAGTGAAATATCTAAAAATGTGCTTAAGGGAACTGTCTGAATTTTTCTAGTCAGCAGATTGAGCTGAAAGTCTTGTGCAGTGTCACCCACTCTTACCAGTTATTTACAAGTACCATGGGAGTTGGCATTTGGATCATAAAATAGTGAAGGGAGCCTCTGAAGACTGGGGAAGAAGAGAGAAAGACAAACAGGCAGATCTCAAAGAAGGGGTGGGTACTAAAAGACGGTCCCTCAGTGGATGGGCCCCCCTGTCCAGGCTGAAGGTAGAAAGAAAGGTCTCAACGTTGACTGGGATGAGTTGCCTTTTTCCTTTTTGTTTTTACTCAGGACGCTTCACCAAGGAAACTCGGCACTCACCGACGTGGCCAATTGGAGGCCAAACCAGCTTTTAGGCACATCTACGGTGCAGTTCAAATGTCACTGGAGCTGAGCTAGCTTTAAACTGTTTCACTTGGGTGTCAGGGGCAGACAAACTGTGCAGGAACTCACTTTAAGCCTGAGCTGTGCTGCCTTCCCAGGAGCCTGTGCAGGTACTAAACAACCAACACCAATACCTACGCAATCACACTGTCACCAGCTCTGCTGTTGGCTGGTTTAAAGGTATCCCCAGTATGTGTAAACAAATGATAGATGTGCCTATGGACTGCAGTGTGGACATAAGTGGCTTTCATAATCCTCCTGTCTGCCTGAGGGGACAATGTAGAAGAACCTGAGAAGAACATACAGAAGAACCTCTGCAGGCTTAAAACACAAACACGCACACACAGAGTATAGTGCATATTTATATCTTGGGTTTCAGGGAAGCTTTTAGGCTGCTTAACTGGCATGGGAGCTGTGCAGAAAATACCAGGAGCATTCTGTCTGTTCTTCAGTGCAGCAGGAAATGTGAGATTTTTGACATGGGCTGGGGACTTTGAAGTAGTGTTGCACAGGACCGTGAATCTTCTATGATACAAGTTGAAAAAAGCAGCATGATATTATTTTTTCTTCTAGATATTCAGGTTTTTTGGGGTGGCATAAACTTTCCCCTTCCTGTCTGAGAACGTGGTTATGGTACCCAATCGTACATCACTGTAATACAGGAAATAGATCTTTCTTTTTTTTTTTTTCTTATTTTTAAAAATTATTTATGGTTTATTAACTGCTAATTATGAAAAGCAGCTTTCACCTGTGAAAGAACAGAACTTGATATTACCTTTAACTATTCCACAAAGAGCATTTCACAGCCCAGTAGGCATTAATTCTTGCTATGTTCATTCACCTGCTCTAACCTGTGTTGTTCCCATTACAAAGTATGCTTTATCAAACGAGCCAGAGTACAAGCCTTTTGATCCAGAAATGGCTGCAGTTCACCCCTATCAGGATCAAGCTTTCCAGCCTGTCTATTTCATAGTAGAAAATTTGGAAGATGCCAAGGCCAAGCTTCAGTAAGTAAAGTGTTTGTGGGTATTTTCATTGAGGGGGGCACACCGGCTTGAATCCTAATCTCAAATACATCTACCACTACTGCAATAACCATGTCAGGCTATCTCACTGCACACTTCATCTGCACAGTGGCTTTTTTACAACAAATTTAAACATGAGACTGTTTATCTCAGAAAAGCTTCATAGAAAATCATAACTATATATTGTTATGCCCTGTCCCATGCTTCATCTTAGCAATGCCTCATTTTAGCAACTTCTGAAGTAAATGCTGTAACTGAATAATGAGAGTAGAGCGCAATCCCACAGTTGGGGCGCCTATGTGCTAGTCCGTACAAATAGGAGGTCGTGAAGAACTGATTTACCCAAGGTCAAACGGAAATTTTATAACAGACTCAGGAATTAACATGGATCAGCAGGGGGCTTAAAAACAAGATTGCCTTTCTCTTCTGATTATATCTGTACAAGAATGCAGAATCAGCATTCACAGGCAATCTAATTTCTACAAAGTAGCTGACTGCAACCTAAGTAACATTATTTCAAATTAGCTTGAGGTGTTTCTAAATGCATTTCTTTGACTGTGTTATGTAATGCAGTAAGGATTTTTAAACAATTTTTTTTTTTAAAGTAAGCAGGGTTTAAATTCTGGCCTTCATCTCCAACAGTTAGAACAACATGACCAATTCTGGCTGGAGGCAGGAGGCTGGCTGTGGAGCTACTGGGGAACTTGTAGGAGCTGAAATGAGGAATTTATTAGAGGAAGAGAACCTGGGCCAGACTTTTTCCCTACTCCTGCCACCTCTTCCCCAGAAGCACTGTCTGCTGGGGTTATAGCAATGGCAAATTAGGCCCCTCATTTTAAATTTGAAGGTTCACATTAAATTATTAATGCATGTAAAAACGTGGCTGAGAACTCACTGGTGGAAGAGAGAGGACTTTCAAGAGCATTTGACTCAGGCAAACCTGAAAAGAACTTACAAGGACAAGGAATACACCGTTCTCAGACTTGAAGCTTTTTCATACATTTTTTCAAGATAGTTGCACAGCCAAAGCTGCTCAAAATAACCAAAGGCACAGGAATCTGTCAGAACGGAAAACATAAGGCAACATCAGTACAGGGGGTTCCTACCAGCATGTACTTAATGGAAACATTGTCGAAAATGGCAAGCAATCATGTTTTTTCTTTTAATAGAGACAGCAAAATAGCCCAGGATGCCTAGTATCGACAGGGTTTTAGAATTTTACTCAGAAAGAGCTACTCCAGGTTATTTCTTGGAAGTGAAGGCGGCAGACATGCTGTGTTCCTGCATTCCTCAGCTTGTGGTTGTAATAACTCTGAATTGTGTTAATGTAGAGCTGTAAGAGCACAGACGGGTCTGAGCCAGCCATGCTGAAAAGCAGGCACTGCAGATCTTTTGGGCTGCAAGTAGTTCAGCCGTGGGGAGGATGTACTGCACCAGACAACGTTAACGAGTAACAGTGAGGAGGTGTCACAGCAGCCTCTGCTCCATAGCCCACATGCTGAGGAATAGTAGTCCATGCCTACATACTGAGAAATGCAGTATGTAGGTTTTACACTTAGAGAAATGGCTTCTGAAATAGCAGCTCTGTCTTCTTCCCCCACAGAAACTACGCGATGAAGATCAAGAAGCCTTTTTCTCTGCACTATGACCCATTCACCAGCAACATAGAGGTTATGAACACACCTCAGAAAGTCAAGAGGGCACTCCATCAAATGAAAGAGGAACTGAAAAACCTCTGCTTGGCCCTTGAAAACCTCTCTTAAAACTACAGCAGTACATCTCACCTGGCACTGAGATACTTGTAGACGATTCCAGCACTTGAAGATTTAGTGATGAAGTTGTAGTTGCATGCAAAATCTTTAACCCACAAAACAGCTCTGTCAAGCTAATCTTTTCAGTGTAATTTAGGCTGCTGACTTAGTAACATTAAGGAGTTCCTATTGACTATGTTTCAATGACAAACAAGACCAAATTACTCCAATTTTTGGTAGGTGATATGAGCTACAGCTGTTTGGAGTGTATTTATCTGTTACTATCGGACTCTTACGGGTTTTTTATTCACCTGCCACCTTTTCAGGTTATCTGTCACAAAATAGCCCAGTAACTCTTCAGCCACACAGTCTTTCACTTGCTGCTTAAATGACATGATCACAATCTTTTAGGTTGGCTAGCTGCCTACAGTTAGCAGTCCTTGCAGCTAGCTCATTTCTGCTAGCAATTACTACCAGCTATTGTGCTCACAAACTATGAATGGTTCCCTTACAATGTGCAATGCAAGAGTTTGTAAGAGGAACCCTTTACTTCTGCTCACTATTTATTTTTTAGACACTCATCTCATTCAGTAGCCTCCAAATATGGCAAAATAATTTCCTGTCATATTTGAGATCACAGAATATTTGTCCCTTGGCTAAAAAAAGGCAGAAAACAATAGGCCCATGATACTCTGGCTCTGTCACATACAAAGATGCTTAATTTGAAAGGGAAATTTGGATTCTGGGATAGAAATTTGGGTGTAAGGAAGGATTTTCAAAGAAGCCTTTAAGAAATAGAATCCCATTGTTTCTTCATGGGATTCGGATACTCCTGGAGACTTTTAAAAATCTTTGTTTCTTATTGATGTCACAATGATTGTAGTAATAACCAAAAGGCCAAATCTATGGAACATCTAGTGGAAAACCTAAGATCAACTACTAGCAGCCATATAGCCTTGCTATGGAAACAATATCAGATATGTGCTCCAACTCATCTTGCCTCCCTGTCCAGTTGCTCTCTGAGATGTGTCTGAAATTTATCTACAGTCTGCAGGTCGCATTTCCCAGAATCAATCCCATAATTGCCTTTTCCAGACTTTCATGCTCTTCGTGTCCCCTTCCTTCCTCTACCATCCACAAGTACAGACTAGTTCAGGAAAGGAAGACGAGGGTCATGCCTAGAAGGATTCCCTCTCCTCTTAGCAGCAGTGCAAACAGATGGGGTCGATGCAGGTTACAGGTATGGCATAGGCAGGGGCAGTGTGGATCTCATGGCTCAAGCTGGGTGACAGTGATCCACAAATGTCAAGGCAGATTTATCCTGCACAGCTTAGAAGCTCTACTTATTTTTTCAAAAGTATATTTAGCACGTGGCAGACAGCAAGCTTGTCCACTGCTATCCAGTAACTGTCAGTGTACATGGTCTGAACTCTGAGGTAAATGTGAGGTGGTTTGGCTCTTGATGGAAAAGGAGTCATCATCTCTGCCTTAACTGGTCACTGTGGGATACGAGCATGCACACAGAAAGTCACAACAGAGCAATTCACATGCTGTTACTTCATACAGAGCTTATCTCACTGTAATTTGTCCATGTGCCAGGCTCTAAAGAAACTGTCTTATTGAAAGTTAATGGGATTTTGTCTCTTAAATCTTCATGTCTATAAGCACTTCAGAAAATTTTCCCATGGGCAGTAATGGAGTATTCAAGATCTGGGGAGCTGCTGCAACTGCTCCATTTTATTAAAATGTGGTGATGCCTGAAAAATTTGGAAGTATCTTGGCAAAAATGGCTCTGAGACTCCTTCCTCTCAACAGCAGGAACATCCCAAGTTCTTTCTTTTTTTTCATTTAAGTCCAGGATTCTTCTATTCTACTCCAGGAGAACACTTGCATATCATAAACCCTGTTTTGCTAGAGATTCAGACCGGGACAGAGCTGAAGTGAGTTCCTTTGCTTCCAGTATATTTCTGCTGCGATGGAGGATGATCTTTCAGCAAACTTTTATGGATTTAATTCTACTTATCCTGCTCATACACACACACACAAATACCATTTCTCTTCAGAGCAATTTGCTTTGTTACATATTGTAATAATTTATCTGTCTACTTCCTGCCAATTGGTGCATAGGCAAAAAATGCTTGATAGCTCACAACAGATTGTTTTCAAAAGTATTATTTTCATCAATCAGTTGTTTTACAGTGAAAATTGAACCATGTGCTCCAGTTTTGTGTGTTTTCTTTTTCTTTCTTTTTAAGTGGAAGATAATGCCAGAGCGGAAGAGCTATCAAAATATTTTCTATAGATGGACTCTGTAGGCCATAGGGTCTTTTTCATGTATTCCCTCTGAAACGGTTGAATGTGGAGTTTAAACTTGAGTTTGGCTATTGCTCAGAACAGACCTATATTTGGAAGAAATGAGAGACCTGATGGATTTGTTTTGCCCAAGGCCTCACACTTTCCTTGGAGGGACTCCAGGCCCGCCCACACACCCTTGTCTTTTCCAGTTCCTGTAGCAAGGAGAGAAAAAGAAACCATTTGGAGCCAGATTCTCCCACCCTTACACACGTTGAGTAGTACCTGATCTCTCGAGCAATCCCAGCGAGAGTACTGAGCCTATTTAAGGTGCTGTACATAGACAATAAGAGCAGGATTATCAAAACCTCTGCGGGTGTAAGTGCTTTTTTATTGTCTTAATGACAGACAGCCAGCATACACGGCTAGGGTAGGCTCCAGTGAAGCTTAGCAAAGCTTCAAAAGTAATGAATTTGGCTACTTGAACTTTTAAGAAGCATAAACATTTTTCCAAAGGAGGCAAATCTCTCCCTCCTTACTCAGGCGAAACCTACCCCAGAATAGCCATGTTCGACACTCCCCTCTAAGGAGGTCCAAATTCTTCCCTTCTGATTCAGTGTAGTGACAAAGCAAAAGCCTTCAGGGTTACATCCTTACAAGGTACACTGGTCATGCTGCTCTTCCAATATTCATTCTTTCATTTCCAGAAGCCAAGAAGTACCTCATACTCCTGTCAGTCTAAGGCAGGGGTGATGGGGAAGGCAGTGATGGGGCCTCCTGATGAAAATAACGGCACAGAGGAAAAAGCACCAACCAGTAAAAATATGTCTTTTTGTCAGTTTGCATTTCAGCAGTTTCACATTAATCTTGCACAAGAAGGCTCCAAAGCCAAGTAAAACACATCTTGTGACTTGAAACTGAACTGATGAACTCCCCATGGGTCCTTTGCTTATCCCGATAAACTTATTTTTCCTAGATGGAGTGCATTTAGAACAAAATAGTATATGTTATTAAATCTGTATTGTGTTGTTCTGTTATACATGGGAGAGTTAGTAAATTCAGTTCGTGGGTTTGGGTTTGTTTTGTTTTTTGGCTAACCAAGTCTGTCCCCTACCAATTTTGGTCCACCTTCAAGCCTCCAGCTGCTTCACTGCTTCCCTGCAGATTTACTAGGGATGCCAAGGGTACCACTGTGTAAGGAGAATAGAGAGTTATGCAATTTGGGGAATTTGGCAGGACAGGAAGAGGAAATTTAGGCAGGCCTCCCACCCACTCCCATGAGAAATAGTATTGTATTACAAGGCAGAGCTGTCATTCTCAGAAAGGCCTTCTCAATCACTTCCCTCTCATTCCCTTAACATTTCAACCTTTATACTACCTGGTGAATGTAAACATTACTTAACCAATTAAAGAAATACCAGAGGAAAGGAAAAAGAAAAAAGGAAAAAAAAAAGACCTTCCAAGAAAGGAGACTTCATTACACTCAGTCCTCCTTCTCTCTCCTGATCCATGAAGGAAGAAGCAAACAAAAAACCCCCAAACTTCCATGGAAATGATAGTGTATTCCTGAAGAAACCTAAAACATTAAATTGTTCCATGTACAACTACACACATGAAGATCACCTTACACCCACCACTGAAATGCCATAACATACCCAGTAAATCATGACCATCAATTAACCACACACAGAAATGTTACATGATTGCTTGAGGCAGGAAATGAAGCTACCAGGAAAAACCCTCCGGTAGCTTTGCCTTATGCACATACTGCAAAAACAGAAGGTTCTCTAGAGCCTGCTTCTGTAGATATCTTACAGCATGGAGAAATTCCAGCTGGCAAAGAAACAGAGGGGTATATACATACATCCCTAGTAATCTCACCCACCACTAATCAGGAGTTTATACGTGGGCTTTGAGATTTAGTTAGAGGACATTACTTTGCAGCATTCTTCAGCTGGCGCATGATCAGAGGTTGGCAGAAAGGGTTACTGGCTGTATCGTATTAAATATACATTAACTTTGGGTAATGCTGGTGGCTGAGGCCCAAAGTGAAAGCAAATCTCTGGCACTCTCTCCCACCACAAGAATTCCTCAGGGGAAAGAAAGTCAGACTAGAAAAGGAGTCTGGCTGACAACTGGCAGAGCAAAGGGACAAGGAATGGAAAGGACCGGTAGATAGGCCTAAAACATATTTGTTTTGCATATGCTGTTTCATTATATTTGAGAAACATTTCTGTTTGAAAGGGAGCTTTTTAGCATGAAGGAGGAAAGTTTGTACCTGTAAGAGTGTAGAGGACTCGCGGTCAGTTAAGACTTTTTAACTGTGCCTGAGGAGTGTTAGCCTTAGATAAAGGCATTTACTTTCAGCATGGGGTACAAAGGTTAGAAAGTAGAAAGGGGGTCTTTGGGAAAGAGATTTTACATGGTGTGGGAAAGCTGAAGCTGACCAGGCCAAGGCCTGGTCTTGCTGCCCTGCAAGACACAAAAGTCCTATATTTTGAGCGAAGGCTACCTTAGGAGGGGAAAGCGAACAGCTGGCCAAGCTCTGCCCCTCCAGCAGAAAACTGTAAAATTGTTATTGCTATAGCTGCATGCTAGGTGCTGTCTTCTACCCTGCTCAACTAGTTTGTCAAGAGTTTTCTTTTTTCCATTTATTTAAAATGTTATTTATTGATCCTTTTGACTTGTGTTTGCAAATGGGGAAAATTAGGTCACTGAACATGAGGAAGTTCAATATTGTTTTCCCAGGGTTTTGGGTGGAACTTGAGCAACAAATGGACTCTCTGAAACTTAAACCTGGCCCTTGCTGAAGGCAATTAAGACCTGGCAAAATGGTTACATTTGGGTAAAAGAGATGACAGCTACCGCTTGATGTATCCAAACCAAATCTCTACCCCCATCCACAACCAGTAGTGTTAGTCTTCAAGGTACGTCTTTCACAAAATTACCCATAATAGAGTTAAACATAAACTACTAAATATAAAACATAGCACATAACACCTGTCAGGTACAGTAACTAGAAAAATCCTCCAGTTTGGAAGTTCAGTATCTGAACTGGCTGCTTTGTAACAATTTTGGATACCATTTACAATTATGTGCCCTATTTCAGCTGTCGCTGAAGTTGTGGAGTTTGAGCATGGCGTGCAATAAAGCAGGATACACTGTTGACTTTAGTGAAGCCAGTTTGACTGATCCCACTTACAGACTCTGAACCAACAGCAAAATTTCTGTTGAGCAGGCTAATAGCTAAAATGTGGAAGTAAAAATAAAGGATCCATTTACAGTCATATCACTGTGCAGCATTTAGTACTTTCCTCTTATATTTACTGACAGAGAAAAAAACCCCCAACTATCAGTATTATAGAAATATTCCTTGAAGTGGTAGACTGGCACACTTCAAATACTCTGACATAAATAGACAATTATAATGAACTCATAGAAGGAAAATATCTATTAATTTGTTAATTAACAAATGCTGTCTTTCAAAAACATCTCACAAGATGACACAGATGATCATCATTATGTTTTGTAAAAGAGTGTTAGAAACATTCTCAATAGAACCCGTAAAAAAAGAAAAAAAGGCCTGTTTTTAAGTATTTCCTGAATGAATCCCAAAACTGATGGGTTAGAAATGGAATGTGTGTTGGATGATGATATGAATTTTGTACAGTGTTTAAGTCTTGTACTTCAGACATTTCAATTTGGTTCTGACTCTTGCATTAGTTCATATTTCTTTGTTTAAATCTGAGTAAACAAAATTATTTCACTCGATTCTTATGTCTCTAATGTCCTACAAAGGCAGGCTTTGTAACCGAATCTGAATTTTAGCCCCCATTATGAAACATTGTGTTAGCTGCAGGGAGCTTGAGGAGGAAGGAGTTTCGTAAATGAAACTTGCTAGGCACTGTTGCTTGTTGTAACTTTCTTCCAATTACCAATTTTTATCCCTGGGCAGGAAACAAGTCAAAGGTTACCAGAATGGGCTTTCTATTACAAATGTATCATCCAATAGTGCTATCAAGTGCATACAGTTTGGTAATAATTCCACCCCATCACTAATGTGGTAATGGCTTTATGAGGATATTGCCTGTTTGGGTTGTGGCCAAACATTCCAGCACATTTTCTCAGTACTTTGTGATACATCATTAGTTTCTGCACTGCTATCTTACTTGGTTAAATGGAGTTAAAGATAGATAAAAAAAGAAATTTGGGTGCAGAAAATTGACTTTCCTATTGCCTTGACATCTCTATTTGTCCATATCAGGACCAGTCAGGAACCAGACTGAAAACATGAAGCAAAGAAACAATGATGTCATTATGCAGAAAACTAGAGAACACCTCACTCTTACTACTTAAATGGCAAAGATGGGCTGTACAACGACTTTCCTGAGTAATTTCTGCAAATTGTTCTTCGCATTCTAGCAGTTTACTAAAGCCTTTAGGTGCTGACTAACAGCTGAAGAAACTGAAGTTATTACAGAGGACTGTCGGGCACAGTATGATTCCCACTGATGGCTTAGCTCTGCATCCTAAGCTGATGTAAAATGGTATTACACCACCAGTTTCAGAAGAGCTATCTTAGGCTATGCTACATAGCCCACTATGTTGCCTGAGAATTCAGGAAAGGAATTTCAGGTTTTGTACTTTCTAATAGATCAGTTTTGAGATTATGGAATCCTGTTTATATTTGTGTGCAAGACAGAGTAAGGTAAATTATGTAATTTAGGAAACATGGAGCAAGAAGAAATATTTTTTTACATAAGGAACCCAATTCAGAGAAGTGAAGAAGAATGTACTCTCATAGCCGAGGGCACCAACAAAACCCAGCAAGAACTGTTTTGCTCCGAATTCCTCCTACAACACCATCGCAGAGTCTTCTGCTAGCAATTTCTCTCCAGAGAAACAGATTCAGCATTTGTCACATTACCAGACTTCCACCCTCAGTAAAGAAGTTGTTATTTTCTGCATGACATGAAAATCTTTCACTAGCAAGATCTCGGTAGATGAAATTAATACGTCTGTAAGATTAAGGTCTTTGGTACACAACCCATTTCTCCATGGCATGTCTGCTATTTCACAGTATTGGTCAGTGGAAAAGAGGAGCAAAAGGACAGCAGGTGAGCATAAACGGGAGAGAGTCCTAGATTCATGATAGTCCTGTGTAGCAATTTTGCTGTGCTTGAGGCAGAGCAAGGGGTGAAGGATCTAATCCTGAATTAAAGGACCACTCTTCTATAGAGCTGGAGTGGAAGAGCACCTGCAGTGCATTTACTGCCCCTCATGCCCTAAGCTTATCCTGTGCTTCTGCCACACCAAAAAATAATATATATACTTTGGTTTTCCCCATCTCCTTGTAAGACAGAAGCTGGGGCCAGAAGGGAGCTGTGATGCTTCAATAAGTTTCTTTGGGCAACAGGAGAAGTAGGGCAGGGAAAAGTGCTGAAGAGAGTACGAGGACTTACCCGTGTCCCACAATACCTGTGGGCTGAATGTTATCCTGAGAGCAGAATCAAAAGATAGAAATGTTTTTCCTCTCTCTGCCAAAAAGGGAACAAGAAGCTGTACACAGGAGCATTGCTCCTGTCAGAACCGTGTCTGGAATAATGAATATGTTACTGAACAGAATCACAGAGGCTGGAAGGGACCTCTGGAAATTGTCTAGTCCAACACCCTGCTCAGAGCAGGATCAACTAGAGCAGGTTGCTCAGTATTGTGTCCAGTCAGGCTTTGAACATCTCCAAGGACAGAGACTCCACAAGCTCTCTGGGCAACCTGTTCTAGTGTTTGACCACTCTCACAGTAAAAAAGGCTTTTTATATTTAAATGGAATTTCCTGTATTTGAATTTGTGCCCATTGCCTCTTATCCTTTCACAGGATACTGCTGAGAAGGGTCTGTCTCTACCTTCTTTACTCTCCCCATCAGGTATTTATACACATTGATAAGATCCCACTGAGCCTTCTCTTTTCCAGGCTGAACAGTCCCAGCTCTCTCAGCATCTCCCTGTATGTCACATGCTCCAATCTGTAAATCATCTTCATGGTCCTTCATTAGACTTGCCCCAATATGTCCATGTCCTTATACTGGGGAGCCCAGCACTGGCTGCAGCACTCCAGATGCGGTTTCACCAGTGATGAGCAGAAAGGAAGGATCACCTTCCTCCATTTACCTGCAACAGTCTTCCTAATGCAGCCCAGGATGCTGTTGGCCATCTTTGCCTCAAGGGCAGATTCTTGGCTTATAGTCAACGTTGTTCACCAGTACCCCCAGGCCAGCAGGCCTTTTCTGCCAAGCTGCTTTTCAGCTTGTGGAAAAGCACAAGCCTCAGCCTGCCCCTGGTGCATGCGGCTAATCGTCCTCAGGTGCAAGATTTTGCACTTTGCTGAGTTTCCTGAGATTCCTGTTGTCCTATTTCTCCAGGCAAGAAGTCAGTGAGTTCCTCAGCCTTTTTGATGACCCCATGCAGCAGCATGCCTACATTTCCCCCAGTTTTTTGCTGCAGATATACTTGTAGAAGCCTTTCCTGTTGCCCTTTACATCCCTCACCAGATTCAACTCCAGCTGGGCTTTGGTTTTCCTAACCTCATCCCTGCATGATATAATGTGTCTATATTCCTTATGGGAGATCTGAAACTAATTCCACCTCTTGCATGTTTTGGGGTTTTTTTATGTTCGAGGTTTGTCTGGAGCTCCTTGTTTCATCCATGCAGGCCTCCTGCTGTCTTTCCTTGGCTTTCTGCATGTCAGGATGGACCATTCTTGAGCTTGAAAGAGGCGATCCTGGAAAAAACGCTCAAATTGTCTTAGGAAAATGTAGAGAATGGGGGAGGTGAGACGGAAGGAAAGCAGAAAGAATTCTACTGCCTACCATTACGGGAATCTGTAGTCATGTTAGAGACCCAACTTCATGTGCTTGCTCCAGTGGACACCTAATTTACCACGCAAAGAAAACTACTCTAACAGAAGAGCAATTGAGGAAGGCTTGTTCTGTAATATCAAATAAACTGGGTTTTTTGGACATGTTCTCTGGATGTGGAAAGCCTCAGTTTGATTTTGTGTAACATCAGACCACAGAGAGAATTTGGCATCAGTATAAATCTGGATCTCTAGCCTATTGACTAACAGGAGGCTCAGTCCTCCCAAAAGCTTTTGCCTTCAGCCATGTAAGACCCAAATCAGACCACGCCAATCATCTTTGGCATGTAACTAAGATGTCTGATTAACAGTTGTTTTTCAAATCCCTCTGTAGTTCATGTGTGAGAAGGCACATCAGACAGTACACCTCCTCCTGATCGTGCAGACCTGCAGGGGGATTCTTTCAGTTTTAGGGAAAAGGAAGATAAGGTTTTGAATACACCTTTTTCTCTTGGAATCTGTTAAGTGCAACAGAGCACTTCATCCTAATGGGATGAAGAGGCTACCAATAATATTCTTATTAATAACATATTCAGTAACTGAACTTTTAGGTGGTGTTCTGATTTTTATTCTTCCCCAAAACACAGCATTGAAATGCAAGAGAGCTGCTGTAATCCCAGCATGTGGAGAGAAGACCATGGAGGAGTTGGGACTCCAAGGTAATACACTACCAAAGGACTTGTCAGTTGAGCTAGCAGGTAGAAGACAGACAAGGAAGCTGCAAGTAGCTCTGAGGATTGCGGTTGAGAGCAGGCAGATCAGAGGAGTTGTCTATATAAAAGCATTGGTACTCTAGTATCATAGGAACATGATTTCATTCCTACTTGCTTCTCTCTACATCCTAGAGGAGAATCAGACTGTCATATCCCTTTGCAGGATACCCTTCACCTGCTATCAAACTTCAGAGCTCCAGCAGATTTTCACAAGCTGTTTGGCTTCTGTTGGCTGCCCAGATCCTGAACTGGCTCAGTCTGGAGGATTAGGACTATATTGTCCTTGTCAGCTAGACTACCCACAGTCACCTTCCCAACCAGTGCTGTGTTTACTTCAATATGGACAGCTGAGTGTCGAACCGCTCAGTGCTATTTACCTTTTGTCCACAAGGTGGTAGCGCAGCATTAGCATTAATGTAAACATGGTGGCTCGCTTAACTTTTGCCCAGTTAACCTGACAGACTCCTACTACTGGACGAATGTTGACAATCTTCTTCCTTTTGTTAACTTTCTAATTAAAGAACAGCGTGATATATTAGGCCAAAGACACATACACCAGGATAGTAAATATTTGTGAAAATAAAGAAGAGATACAGAAATCTATTCCATGCCCAAAAGGGCTATTTGGAAAGAATGAGTGGTAGGGATAAAACCATGTAGCCCAGCTTTGAGATTTTGACTTGTTTCCAGAACTGGTGAGGCCAGATATTATCAAATGCTGCTCAAGGGTGATGAAAATGGCTGGGCTGCAGTAGCCCCTAAGCCCACACTTGAGAGGCTCTCTGGCTGCAAATTGTGGCATGGTAGAACTTGTCCTTTCAAGGCCCACCAGAACCCATATCTAGCAGCTTGTAGGACCATATGTTGGTCATCTCTTTAGTGAAATATTTAGGCTCTTTTCTAAAGCCGGTTTAGGTTATAGTTTTGCCTTTGGCAACATGACTGCTAGCTTCAGACAGTCCCACCTACAACCTCCTCCCACTTTCCACTGCTCATTGCTGCCCGCCACACCTGACAGCATGACTATGACAGATCAGGAAACTACTTCGACATTATTATTCTTTCCCTTACACATACTGCTTTTTTCCAACCAAATTTCAGAGGTCTAGGTCACAACACAGGCTCATGAATGGTTGTGCTGCCACTAATGAGAAGACATTGTGCTTGCAGCAGAGGGTCAGGAGTGTGAAGGAATACATTAAACTGGAGTTAAGCCCATGAACACTTTTTATCATGGACCTGTGGCTGTAGTTCCCCATGGTGAATTAGCTCTCTTGCCAGGATTTGTGTCTTATTTTTCAGTCTGTTGTACTAAGTGAGGTAAAATGTCCTTTAAAATATGTATTTCACATTAATGTTATGGAGATCACTACTTAGAAAGTTACTTAATAGTGAAATATTTGTTAATTTTTCATACTGTTATTACAATATAGCCAAGTTAATGAACACCTCATGAGGATTCATACATGCTCAAAACCTCTTCATACTCTTAGGTCACAAAATAAAAGTCAGTTTGAGAGTGATTTTTAGTAGTCAGTCTTCTGTTCAACAGAAAATCAGAGCATTCATATAAACCCTTTGAGCTGACATCCTACCCCCAGTGACTCGTACTCAATCCTGGGATACGTAAACTAATCAAGTAGTGATTTTTGCTGGAGAGGAAGGGGTAGGAAGAGAGCTTTATCTCCTAATTAGTGTGGTCTCTATCTTCATATTACATCATAGTTAGTGCTGATTAACTAAGGCATTCTCTAGACTGCATAATTTGATATCTCCTTTAGCAGGTTACCAAACAAAGTGGCTCTAACCTCAAACCCAGGCTGCTAGGCTTCTTACCCAGGGTTGAAAGGACAGAATGTATTAGTGTCAAAGAGATCAAAAGAAGGTTTTCAACCTAGTTGGTACCAGAACCTAGTGCTGGAACAAAATTCCCTTGTTTGAGTCTATTCACCAGTAATTCTAGGTGGTCTCCCATCAAAGTGCTGGAAAGTCCTCCTTAGTGTCATAGTGACTGCCCACAATCCTTACAAACAAGACAAAGTGTTGCACAAACTACTCAGGCTCTTAGTTCCCAAGGGCATTAGTACATACCATGGATCTGACTATAATTCTTCATTTGTTACTGTAACTGTAGTAGGAGGCCTTTATTTATGTCAGAGTACCCTTATAGTGTGCTGATAAAGTATTATGAAGTATTCCAAGGAATGGACATAGCTGTCTCCAAGAAATGGAACTGCTGTTCCAGTCTAGTTAAACTATCCAGTTGAGTGAAAACACTGATATTGATGGAAACAGTTTTGCCAGTATGTTCATGCCACCATTGGGGATCTCACGCTCCTGACAGACAGAGCCTGGCAGGAATTTGGGGCATAGATGGGGCCTAGATCAAATGAACAATTTGGAGTTAGAAACATATAGCAATGATCCTTTCAAAATGCTTTTATTTACAGAAACATTCAACTGAAATAAAGTCTCTTAACAGGAGGTCTTGATTACTTTTCCATTTCCAAACCACACATCATAATGGGGATGGAATGTGGTTACCATAAATTGTTGGTTTACAAATCATCACTGACTTGTTAGCAACAGCTAGGATGTTAGAGTTAGAGCAACAGTTTGGATGTGATAAAATAGCAAGAGCCCATTTTTCATGGCATCGTTGGAATGAATATAAATGAATTCTTCCCAGAGATTCATTGTGGTGGTTGTGGTAAATAGCAAACTGCATATTTCCTGCTCATGTTGAAATCAATGGGAGTTTTATTATTGGCATCAGGAGAAGCAGGATTTGACCTTAATAGAAAAGAGAAGAGAAAAAGAGAAAAAGATGAGGAAAAAAAGAAAAGAATGAGCCTGAGAGTTCTAAAATGACTAGCGAGTCAAATGCCTGACTGGAGACACTTCAAAAGAGGAGTCTGAAAAGCAGAAAGTACCAACAACCTGAAACTGGGGCCCCTTTTCATTTGTATTTCTTTCCAAATTTTCCTTTGAATTCTCTGCTTGTGAACTTTGAAACTGAGGAATAAGGAATAGTCACTGCTGAAAATGCAGATTTTCAAATTTTCCTTTTTCTTGGAAATGCTTCTGACTCTCTAATGGCACTGAAGAGTTCTCTTACTGGGTTTTGGATGAAGCCTATAAAAATCAGCAAAGGCATTCTTTCAGGGAAGCCAGCACAAACTTTCTTCCATACTTGTGTTTGAGTTATAAGATAGATCACTATCAGGCACTTAACCTTGCTCAAGCAAAATCCACATCTGCTAATAGACAGAATTAGCAACCTTGCCTCTGTCATATAGGTAAATCTTTACTGGAGAACTTCTGCATTAGAAATAGAGGAAACAAGAAGCTCTGGCCCAAAAGAGATCACTATACTTGCTTAACTAGTAGACTAAACTACTCAAATTTATGGATTTCTCCTCAAGTACTCTATAAAAATAGACTAAACCAAACAAAATAACAATATATGCATTCTCACCACATAGTACAACACATTACAAACTTATTTCCTTTATCAGGTATATTCAAAGCACTCACCAAGGTCACAATTCCTAAATATAGTTGTTTAAATATTTAAAAGAGTGGGTGAAATCTGGTCCTCTAAAGTCAACAGCGAAACTTCCAGTGACTTCACATAGACCACAACAGATGCTTAGCTGAGTAAATTTAATATCAGTGGGGCTAGGATGATCTCTATTAGCTAAACTTTTAGTACTTGCCTACTTAGATTTTCACACAACAAACGTAAAAGCATCCTTCCCAAGGTATAGATGCCCTTGAAAAAATAGCTAATGGGGGATGCCAATAAAGATATGAAGAGCAAATGCAAAGAATAACTCCTCTGCCCAAAAGGAGTATTGGTCCATTTGATTGGTTTGATTGATTCTATCCTTCAATACCCACAAACCGCATCTCCTGAAATACAAGTCTATACCAAGGACTCTGACCCTTAGTTTCACCAAATTACTTGTCATGGACCTCCTTTTGGACCTTCAGACTGGCACACAGGTGCTGAAAATGATCATTCTGTGCAACTACTCCTAAGCATGTTGGTAAAGAATTTGGATAATGTATGAGTGTTTCAAACCAGGTCCTGCAGCAATGCAAAGCAGAATGAATTTAACCTTTGGTAACAAAATCTGAAATTGCAGTATACATTAAATGGACTCTAACATAGGGAGAGAGAGAAACCAAGTCCAAAATGACCATGTTTTTTTTTAAGGTAAAGGGCTAATGCAGTTCATTCTTTCCCATCTGATATTATTTTTTGGTTCTCTATACAAAATTCTCATTAGCTGCAAGACAGTCCTTTAACACGTGTTGTCCAAGCCAGATGAGGGAGGTTTGTAAAGGAAAGTTGTGTCTAATAAATGTCATTTTTCCTTAACAGAGTCAGACGTTGTTGAGCTCTAACATGTAAGAGCAGATGATCCAACTGAGATTATCACAGGAAATCCAAGAGGAATTTAATCCAATCCTTTGAACTTCCAATAAGATTTCTTAGCTGTGAAGTACACAAGGAACTATGTTGACTATTGTCATATTTGGCTAGAGACCCCTCGTCTTACCAAAGTATTCTCTAGAAAATGATCCTTTATCCCCAAAGTGTTTCTGATGTTGCTTGAAAGAGACAGTAAACACAGTTGAGACTGATTTTGGAGGAAGGATATATTCTGTGTTCTAGAAAATCCTAACCTGTCAAAAAATTCACCCTCCCAAATGTAAAAGGTAGTTAGTGCTTCTCAGAAGATGTACTTAAATTTATTAGCTTCATTTACCTTTTGCCTGGACAACTTATCCCAAATCTAATCACCAGAGTATACAAGGTCTCTACTGAAGAGGTACCCATTGCCCATTTCATTAGTCTAATAAATTTGTTTCTCATTCCTCCAGAGTGGAACAGAGGTCTTGGGTCCAAAATAGCAAAACACATGCATTTCACAACAAGACGACTTACTTTCCACATCAGTTCACTGCTCTGCAGAGGATTTCAGAAACAGCATTTCGTATCCACGTTTCACTACTTTCCCCATGACAACTGGGATGTTCAAAAGAGAAGTATTCAAAGTGGTATCTTGGAGGTGCGTTGGTCTCCTTTTTTGGAAGTGGATTTGATTTCACTAGTTTGATTTAATTACTGTAAGTATTTAAACTCTGAATAAGTCTGGACTATAGTTTTACTAGGTGGTACAATATCCCAGACTCATTGTGAATAAAGAATTAGAAGAATTTCGAAATATTTCAGCAGTTCTTTACATGGCAGACAGAATGGTTTTGTAATGTAAACTTACCTAACCTAAGTTGCCTTGCTTCCGCACTAGTAGCTGTCTCACTGTGCCAGCAAGGAGCTTAGTAAGGGCTACTTTGGCCATCTTGGGAGAGTTTTGCAGCCTCTGCTGAATTCCCCACTCCCATGACCAGACTCTCCCTGCTAGCACTCATCTGCAGCCAGAGGCCAAGTCTACTGCCTTGATGTTTCAGTGGAATCAAAGCTCACCCAAAGCTCACTCTTAAGATGTCCTGGTATATGCCATATTAATACCAGTTAATAAAGTACTTGCCTGACCTACATCAGTTTTGATTAAGAGCAGAACACCCCAAAAAACAGAGTTAGGACTCCAGGAATTACGGACCAGCATGTTTAGAGGCTGTGCAGAGCTTACATGGCAGACCAAGTTCTGCCTTTGAATATAGATTCAGGCATAACGAAGTCATTTTCTCTATCAAGATGTTTAGAAGCAGTTTACCCTAATTCTGTACTTTCCATATGTTTATTTGCCAGTAACTGAGGAGTTCAGGTAATGACATTATTTCAGGATTACCCTTTTATCCACAAGCACTTCCACATCCCCATCTGCCCTCTTAACTACTGCTTTTTCCTTGGACTTAATTCTAGATTAGGGAACTTCCACATTTCAGCATTCTGAGCTTAAGAGAAACATGTAAATGCTTCCCTAAAAGCCATAGTTAATGCAGGGAGCTACTCACAATCAAGCAGTAGGCTAGGAGCAGGGTGCATTGAGTGAGAGACTTCACTTTTGGGATATGCCCAGAGAGGCACTGAGGGGTCTTCTCAGCCAGCACAGTCCTGAGAATGCCCATGAAGTTGACAGACTCTGTAGAAACTCCTGTGGAGATCAGAAGATGCTTCAAACTGAGTGCTTCTTACATCCTGCTTGATGGATATAATAGCAACTGTTCAGGCATCTGGTAGCCTTTGGCTATGTGCTTCCTAAAGAGTGTATAGTACTGCATACTGCTCAAAGAGCACAAAGGCTGTTGGTATGTGGTTTCTAAACAATGCACAAGCAACAATGTGGTATTCAGAAAACCGACGTGTTTCTAATGTATGTAGACATTGTTGTTACTAATATCTAAATTATAACCCACCCCTATACCTTCCAAACTGAGTCCAAAGCACCTATGCTTGCCAGGGACAACAAAGTAACCCAAATTTGGAGTTTCTCGGTCAAGATAGTTTTGAGTCATGACATTTCTTTAAAATAAACATTAGGATATTATCCAAAAAGTGAGATCACCCCACTTTTAAAAGTATCTTCCTATCTCCCAAATGTTTTGCCTAATATCAGTCAAGTTTTCCTGAAAAATTGTAGTCTGACATAGAAGTTTGCCTGTGCAATTTCAGGTGGATTAATTTCAGCTTGAAAAAGTCAGGGTGGGACTCAAAATCAGGCTCATAATGAAAGATCTTGCATCAAACTAAACTGTGAAGAAAGAAGCATCTCTCCATCTTGTATTTTCTCTCAGCCAGAGCTAACAATAACTTTGCCTCTGCTACTGAACAGCCGAGCCAAAAAAACAGAAAGACAAAAGCCAAAGACAAACCAAAAAGACAAGAAGCAGAGACAGCAGAGAAGACAGAGAAAAAAAATCTACCCCACATACAAACATTGCTCTGAAAGCTCAAAGATAAGAACAACAGCCTCTGTAAAAGTCAGTTTTGACATTAGGAGATGACAGAAGCAGCAGAGATGGCAAAGCACCTAACCTGACCTACCATCAAGAAAAGCTAATGAAAACAAGATGGAAAAAATAAGGGAAGTTTGTCACTTTAAAAGAAAAAAGTAATTTTTAACACTGACAGTATGCAAACCAATAAAATACTCAGATGTTGGATCAGGTCCATATCAAAGTAACTCAGCCTATAATTACATGAGAATCAAAAAATGTCAAAACACAATAATAAAGATACTGTGGATTGCTTTGTCTTTTGTGGAGCAAGCCCATCCATACCACCAAATAAGGGAAAAAGTTAAATAGGAGTTCAGCATGATGATTACAAGAAGGGAACCATAATGGATGGGAAAGGGCAGAAGTGGGAAGAAGAGAAGAAAAAGGGCAGAAATTAACAGCAGGGAATAGTGAGTGAAAAAAAAAGAGGCTGCCTTGTGCTAGACAGATACCTGAGGAAGAGCTGCAACAGGCAGTCATGTCTTGAAGAAATCTCCTTATCTAAGTTTGCAGAGAAAGATAGTATCTCCCATCAGTCCAACAAATACCATTGGGAAAAAAAAAAGCATGCCTTCAGAAATATGGGCCAATATTCAGGTATGAAATGGAAAAAGGGTTTTATATGCCCTGAAGGTTGTCTGATTTTCCAACAATATAGGCTGGAGTAACAAACATATCACCTCTTCCCACAAAACTGATTTTACCTGTATACTTAGCCCATCACAGCTATATCAATACTGTCACTAGGAATTCCCAGAATAGGGGGTCAGATATAAGTTGATTCAGCTACACTGAGTAAAGTGAATGCATGTCAATTTTCATTAGTTGATAAATCACTTCAGGATCTGGCCAGCAGCTTGCTTAGCTCTAATTGCTCGACGGGGAACGCTCCCAAATGTGCTCATCATTTATCTACCTTTGCTCCTATGGAAGTGAGTGGAAGCATTAACCTTTTACTTTGGTGGGAGCAGGATGAGGCCAGTCCCAGGTGCTTTGAAAATTCTTACCTATTTCAAAGAAAAAATTCTCTGCCTTATAGGTGTAAATGTCCCATCATGTAAAAATCAGACAACAGTGTGCCTGATTTAACTCCTTGTTTGTGGGTACAACATTGATTATTTCTAATATTTCTTCATCAGACTTTGAACTGTATATCAAACGCAAAGAAATGGAGAACAGGAAGTCTAAGCAAAGTAAAGTTATCACTAACTACTCTACCCAATGGCAAATGGAAGGCTCAAAAGGCAAAAAACCCCAACCAGATAAAACCGCCTATGCCTTCAGATTGCACATTTATACAAAAGGGACAGCAACCTTCTGTCCCCCAGAAGCCAGTCCTTTTTCTTCTTGCAAACACCTCATTTAATCTTGGGTCATAAATAATAACCCTGAAGTTCCTGCATTTTATCCTAGATCTACTACTGCAGTCAATGGGAGTTTTGAAAGTGCAAGGAGCACGCGCTGAGCTAGAGCCTTGGGCTATAAGATCTAAGTCCAAGTCTATGCCTTTTTCTATGCCTGAAAAGTGCCCATAGTTTTATGGGTAACCTATAAAAACAATTGAAGTCATTGTGGTGGTCTCACATTATTTAGATTTTTTGCTTTCCTCTCCCCAACCTCGTAATGTGAACAGAGCTATTACAGTGATCTATTATAGCTGGGGCTAGTCTTGCTATAGAAAACCCTGTACAAGCTGAGAACCAAAATGTAGTCACAGCTCCAAACAGCTTGGGGACGAGATGAATTCTTTGTCTATCCTGCATCCTAAATGCATCCAAATTATTCTAGTATCTGTATATCTATGTGGACCACTTAACTCCCTCTTGAACTCTCCTTAGTGCTTTAAATTGCTAGTCAGCCACATGTGAAAAATCTCTACCTCATGTAAAATTTACATTCCAGAGCTTTCTATCACTGATTTCTCTCAGCAGTAAGGTTTCTTCTGATCTCGGTGCCACTGGAACGATGGGACTGAGCTGCTTCTGCCTTTTGCACAGATACTCAGAGTTGTGTGTGGAGCAGAAATGTAATCAGCCCCTGGCCAGAATTTCAGCAGTCCCTTATTTAGTGCATCAGCATGGGGGAGGGCTAGCTGAGATAACAAGGTAACGTGATTGCTGCTGCTGGCAAGAGGACAGATGTCAACATTGCCTCTCCTTTTCACAGAAACATACCTGGCTTTATGAAGAATAGGTTAGCAAATATTTTAATACAAATAGTAACCTCAGCTAAGCTGCCAAAGCAGGCTCCAAAGAGACTGACTTGTTTACAGTCTGGACCAGTGCCTTAAAACCTGACATGCTTATTCAACAGAAAATTAACCCCAAAACGGGTATCATCATTACTGCAGGGAGAAGCTCCAGAAAGATAATACCCTAACTCTCTCCAGCTGAACTCAGGACATTGTCCACATTTTATCACATCAAGTGCCCTTGTAGTCATTCAGAATAATCAAGCAAATAAAGAAGTGAGGTATATCGCATGTGATAGCTTGGGTCACTGGGACTGCATAGATGTTTGGATGTGGCCCAACCCCCTGCCTTCACTTGAATTACTACTGGAATCTAACTTCTTGCATTGTTTTAAGAGACTAAATTGTTCTCTCTATGTACTTTGGTCATCCCAACTCAGATGTTATCTTTTCCTTTCCCACTCTAGTTTTTGGCTACGAAAAACATGCATGAAGAAGAGTGCCGAGAAGAGCCTTTTTTTCCCAGCTGCAGCGTGTGTGTGTATGTGTCTATGGTACTGTTCTCCTCCAAATGCCTTTGACAAAGATTGTAATTTATGAGGGCATTTGTTTAAGAGGTTAGTAGTGATTCTCATGAAAGCGAATGCTGGTATAGATTTGACCTTGGAAGCAACATTGCTAATACCAAACTGGTGTAGGTAAAAAGGGACAGAAGAAATTGTTTCTGAAGTTACTGTAAACATTCTGTGACGGATGAAACCTTCATAGGGAATGGTCACTGATCTGGAAAAGTGGCTCTGCAAAGGTGTCATAATCTTTAGCTATCAAATTTCTTGGAAGATGGAGAGAAAGACTGGTCCTGGAATTATTATGCAAAGGCCTGTAATACTGGATTTACCAATGGAGACCTCGGTCAGCTTTCATTGCATAATTCAGTTGATTTTGAGCAACCCCATGGGGGAACAAGAGAGAGAGCTGATGTGGGATAGATAAGATCCAGGGATTTCCTATATGACCTGGTGGCAGAGCTCTGTGGGAGGCCACGCATTGCCCCACATCCTCCATAGAAGTCAGTGGCAGGCACTAGTGTGGCAGGTTCTAGGTCGAAACAAATGAGAGTGGTGCTTTTCATGACCATTACTTGGTATGTCAAACTCCACTTCTTTGGGAGAAACTGATCTCAGACCTCCATATAACCTGGAAACAAAATTAACTGGATTTGGATTTCATGCAAGTATTCATGAGTCATGAAACTTTTACTGAAACTAGAAAAACAGGATTTCTTCTATCCCAGACTATTGCCATTGGGATCCGAACTGAAGCCATTCATGAGATATCAATATTAAGACACTGCAGCTGTGATCTAGAAGAAAGGGTGAACATAGGGAGTTATTGCTTGGGGTGGTCAAAGGTGATATTCATTTGTGATGGCCACTCTTGATGACCAGCATGGAGGCACACGACTTACTTCCTCGTTCAAATACTCTATCAGTGAACTTGTAGTTGGACAAGCAGGCTTCCTGGGGCTGCAGCAATATGTCATTTCTTTTAGGGGTAGAATAACAGTCCCTGTCAAAGTGGTGGACTGTTGTTAAGAATGCAAAACTGAAGCAGCCTGTCACAGGAAGTTTGGGGATTAAGCACATAATCCAACTAGTTTTTGGTGGTATGAAAGCACATACCCACTTCCACTGAAAATACCTAACGGCACCTCCTCTATCCTGAAAGTGTAATAGACTGCAATGAAAATGGAAAGGTTTCCCGCAGTATCCTATAAAACTTTTAAAAGAATTGTATCCCTTTTGTAGAATTCTATAACTGTTTAAAAACAAAACCAGAAAAAAAGAGCATTGCTTCCTCTTCTGTCTGTATTTTTAGAGTACTATCTGCAGAAATTTATTAGAGCCAACCCTACTAAATTCCTTACAACTGTCCCACAAGGGTGGTTCTCAAAGTGAAAAAGAGAAAAATGCTGGCAGTTTATGTAATGTCTTTTTCACTTATACGATCTGAGAGGCTATCTAGGAAATTTAATGGTATACAAGTCTCTGGTGGCAAGAACCAAGCTGGAGAACTTTCTCTACAAGCTCAGCCTTGTTTATCCGCGTGTCCTCCTGTACACCCTTGTCCCATATCTCTCTCTGCTCCTGAGAAGGCAAAGGAAAAACACATTCCCTTGAAAAATGACAGACTGAACTAGAATGCAATATTTGGCTGACTGAAAAAAACCTTATACCTTTTACGAGAGCTGTTTCTGGGTCTGTTTTGCTGGAAGCAAACATTTGCCTACTAAAAAGCCTGGTTGGGTTCAAGTGGCATTATAAAATGTTCCCTAGCTAATCCTTACTCCATTCCCTGCCTTTCCTATAAGTAGCCCAGGTTCCCTAACCTTTTCTATCTAAACTCACAAAGGGGCAGAGTCCCCTCCCCTCTCCCTTGCACCATACATGATGTGGGACTCTGGACCTTTAAATGCCTAACTCGTACCCTTCTTGCCATTCAATGTATTAACGACTCTGTGCCCCTGTGCTATTTTCCCTCCTCACGTGTCTGGTACAAAATGTTAAGCATCCTTGTGACCTTTAAACATCCTGCACAGCTCTCCATCTCCTCTTTACGCGATCCAGACTCATCTCCACCTCCTGTTAGAAAATCCTGTGCATGCACCTGGCTTGATTACATCAGCATATATGCACACAGCTGAGCTAACACATTTCAATGAATCTACTGCAGAAGCAAATGGAAATGAATACCTCTCCTTCTGTCTGCAATCCAACCGTTGCTTTACTATGGCATCAATTTGGCATGAAATTAGAGTTATCTGTAAATCTATTTTCACTGTTACCTGAATGCCGTGATGTGGGAGCTAGAAAAGAACAATACTGACAAGATTTTGATGGTGGCCACTAAAAACTGAAACTGTTTCAGTTCCTTGTGCTTGAAACATCACCTCCTATGGGTGTTAATTTTTTTTTCTCCTTTTCTACTAGGTGAAGTAGCTACATATTCCAGGAGTAATGTGTGAGTAAAGCAAGAATTGCACGAGAGATCCGAGATACATACCAGTCACTATAAGCTACTACAGAATTTACCTTAAATGCAGACAGCCCAGCAGTTGTATTTCTTGAGATCTCTGCTAGGGACATTGCATTTTTCAGTGTTGTTTTACTGTACATAAGTGAGTGATAGTTGTTTCTTTAACCTGGACAACAAGCATGCAGGAAACACCAGGAAGAGACCCAAGGATCATATAAATGTACATGCACAGCAATACATTTGATCTGTAATCCTGAGTTTGACTGTAGAGCATACACAGTCCTTTTTCCTTCAGGGAAAGAGGGCTACTGGATTGGAGGGTACTGTAAATAACTCCTGACTACTGCTGAGCAGGATGAACTAGTGAACAGAAGTGTGTGTTCATCACAGGCACCAGTTAGCTGAAGGAGAGCAGCAGCGTAGGAAAACAAGTGTTATTAGGAATAAAATGTCTGCTCTGGATTCTTGTTCTGAACTTGACACCAGAGTACCAGGAAAGTCTCTGTGGGAGAGTTTGGAAGACTTCAATTCATGTCTGGTGGAGCAAACAGCAGTTGTAAAATCTCAAGAGATGAAGGCCACCCAGAGTGTGTCAGTTTATCAACTGGACAGCTGTGGTGTGTCTACAAATGCCAAACCATAAGCATATTGGCAGGGGAAGCAGGAATTGTGGCCAGCACACAGAGAAGTGGCTCCTGAGTTTCTGAATTGCCTGCCTCTCAGAATACACTTACTGTCCAGGCCAGCCTGCCAGCTCCGTCAAGACTACGGTGCAGCAGGCCAGTGACATAAACATGCCTCACACCTGGCTTCACAGCTTTTGGGAAGATTTCTCTAATATAGAGGATGGCAATTTGGGAATATTGTAGCACTCCGCTCACCTCCCTGCCTTGGGTAGGGTAGTGAGATAATGACACTGTAGCTGGAAAGACCTTATACTCTTGTTCCTCAGCTAGAGAAACAGCCCTTTGGGGGCTACAAGCAGTGTAATACAGGGACCTTCCGGTGACAGAGAAACCACTGAGGGACTTGATCAAATGCTCTAGGATCATGGGGGTGCGAGCATAGCAGTAAAGCTACTTTTGCACAAACACAGTGGTCTTACCACAAAAGAGAGTCCTATGTCTTAAACACAAAAGAGTCAGCTGTTGCTGATGGCTGAATTTTCTACCCACAGGAAAAAAAGGCTGGGAAGCAAAACAAATTAATCTTGAGAGGAAGGCAGAGAATCATGCCTTGAAGAACAACTTGGGCTACAGTGACAAGATAACCAACCTCAACAACAAAAGCCCAAGGAAAGTGGGCATGCAGTAGATTAAATATTGAATTGTGTTATCCAAAATATACATGATATTTTATATCAGCCTTAGGTGTCCTTCAGATACTGTATAAGCTGTGATATTTATTATTGGTGTTTATAGTAGTAATAGTAGCAGCATTAATATATCAATAGGCTCTGAAGAGATAAACTCTATTCCTAATTAATTCCTAATGGATTCCACCTAATCCATTCTGAGGACATTAACTAGGGCTTATTTTGTCTGGATTTTAAGCTCCTAACACTGGAAGTAGGGGCAGAGGATTATCCAGGCTTCTTAAAATCCTCTAACCAGTGAAAAGTTAGGCAAAGGCAGGGGGAAGTAAGTGCTGTTGTTGCCGGTCCTCTGCTATCCTCAGGGCTGGCTTAGTGGACTGTTAGATATTCTGGCCTACTGTTTCCTCTTGCTTTTTTATACTTTCATTGGAGAAGGATACACACAACCAGACTGGGATGCACTCTGGAAATGCCAGCAGTTGTTCTGAGGTTAAAGGAGAGAGGAGGGTGTCTTTAGAGACTAACAAAAGATCCAGTCTGTATCTCCACTGACTCCGCTTTCCTTGTGAAGGATCAGTGTTTCCAGAATCCTTGCAAGTAACATGGACACTTCTTCCCTGCAAATATAGGGAAACAGTCTCAGGGCATTATATCAACCAGGAACCAGATACTGGTGGAGCCATTTTAATGGAACTATCAGTAAAAGTTTGTAGCAATTACTCAAATGTCCCAAACTCCGGCTTACGTTGATGAACATGACTGCAACATACAGAACAACAGACTGATTTAAACGTATTTCCCAGAGATGACATGAAAAAACACATGGTCCACATCAGGGGGTTGGACTTGATGACCTTTAAAGGTCCCTTCCAATCCAAACCATTCTATGATTCTATGATCTCTGCAGTTGCATAGGCATTCTGGAGCTGTAAAATTGAGAGATGGACGTTGGGGTCCATTAGGGAGAACATGGTGATTTGGGATAGCAGGGGACATCAAGGTGTGTGCTAGTGAGAGAATGAGGAGACCCCTACTGCAGTTCTGCTTTTCTATTCCACAATGCCTGTGAGTTTTTGTGTATTCCTTAAGAACAGCACTGATGCCTGTTCAAAAACAATGCTGCTGGCCCAGGACCTCCTGCAGGTAAGTGTGAGGGAAGGCAGGCAGGGCTGAGCAGGCACCAGCTGTGGCCATGTGCATAGTTGCTAAGTGGCACCATGGCACTAGGTGAGGACCTGCCACCAGAGCATTCTGTAGTTTGCTGGTCACTGAGTCAAGTGGTTGTGAGGAAGATGTAGATCACCTACATAATGTGGTCCTGCTACTCAGCCAGTGAATCCTTTCTGCTCTCCAAATCAAGTGGAAGTGGGACCATCTGGCATAGGCTGACTCTACTCATCTTACTCCCTGGATCTTTCGTCATAATCACAGGAAAGGATGAAAAAGGGGTAAAAAACAACCACAAAACCAAACTCACTTGTTTGACTCTTTACCCATAAATACCACACCTATTGAAATAATCTTTTGGCTACTGAGGTCAGAGTGAGCAGTGAATTCTGCCTGAAAAATGCAAACAGAAGGAACTTCTCATTTGAAACTTTTATGGCAATATCCAAGCATAGCCTTGCAACAAAATCCATCTTATTAGTTACAGTGCACAGCTACAGATTTTATTAGGACAGCTCTAACAGGATAGGAGAAGAGGGAAAGGGTTGATGATTAGTCATTAATGAGATGCAGCCACAAAGAAGATGACATCTATGACTCTAGCATGTCTTGCTAAAGAAAGAGAAATGTTAATGTCATTGCAAAAAGCTTTGGCAAGCCTCCATTATGAATACAATACAATTCTGACCACCCATGTGCAACAAAGATGTCTTGAAAATGAAGCAGGTACAGAGAATGGCCACACAGCTGATCAGAGCCTGCCTCATAGAAGAGGACCTAAACCAATGGGTTGTTCAGCCTAGCAAAACAAAGGCTGCCGGATGTCCCAATGATTGTAAGTTCAGCAGACATAAGAGAAGATATAAAAGTAGATGCAGAGAAGAAATTTGAAAATCAAAAGACAATAACAGTGTCAGTGGTTGTAAATTGGCTAGGACTAAATTTAGGCTGGAAACTAGAAGGTTTCAATCTTTTGGAAGAATGAGTGGAGCTTTGGTGCTCCTCTCCCTGCATTCCCTACTCTCTGTCCTTCATGGTCTCCTCTAGATGCTATTGCTGTTTCTCCCATGCAAATCTGATCCAGCAGCACAAACTGGTTATCGGACTGAATGGTGCCCCCAGCTTCCATGGTTCCCAGGAAATTACACTCTGAACAGTAGCTGTCCTTCTGTGCACTAGGAGTGAACAGTTTTTGCCCTACGCTATCCTGTAACCCATAGTAGAGTCGAATGGGACACATTCCATCTCATTCTGTAACAAGACATTTAGGTTTACAAAGCAAAACAACATTTTTTTTTTTGGCAGATACGGTAAAAAAGCAAGTCTTAACAGCAAAGCCACTATGTTTTCCCCTATAAGAACAAAAAAGACATAAGGAGAATCAGGTTTTTAATAAAGATATAGAATCCTACATAAGCACTGAAGATAGGTTGTATGCTTTAAGATTATCCACCATCCACTACAAGTTTGTTTTCTACTAACTGCTCTATACCAACTATTGAAATATCATTCATCCATTCTGTGCACTGCTTTCATCCCTACCACACATTACAAAATGTAATACTAAAGATAAGAAACCATCAACAGCAGCTTCACTGCTTTCAATACATCTGCTTTCTACTCCCCTAAGAACCAACACCAACATCTGGATCAATCTTTAGTTATTTGCAGTAGCAAGTCCTTATCGTTAGTCTGAATTCTGGCATAAACTCATATAAACAGAGACTAGCGTAAGAATATTGAAATGCATTTTATTTATCTGCACGGGAACTTGCTATTTTGCTCATAAACATGGGAACTGTCATATTTAAATATTTCTCCAGTACAGTCATAAATCTCTCTTATAACTGAATGTCTGAGTCTAGCTTTCTCTTTGAACTTTATCTTGCCTTTATGGAAATGTATTGTCTATGGTTCTTTTTTTTCAGTTTAGTTGCTTGCTTGTAGTTTTGTCTACTGTCTGTGTTACCGATGTCTGCAACTTGTTGAGTATTCCTATGTTACAAACGAAGACACTATATCTACAAACACAGTTAAAACATAGGTATATACAAGGATTTACGCTGGAAATATTATATACTCATCATCCTGATCCCAAGTCCAGTGAAGTCAGAAGCAGCTTTTAGCCACTCCATTTATTTTTAATTAAGCCTTCTAAAAGAGATTGGCCTGAGGCATGAAGCATAGATCAGAAGTTCATCTTCTGTAAGGGCTCTGATTTGAAGGCTTCATTTAGGCCACACACTACCTATGGAGCAAAGAATGGTGCTGCAACTGAGGAAAAACTCTGCCAAATATGCAAGATCATACATCAGACTACATAATTCCTTCTTTTTATTCCAGATTAGGAACTTCCAAAGAAAAAATGAGATTTCCACCATTCTGAATAAATTACTAGTGAAAAATAAATAATCAAACTATTGTCTTGACATTTAAAGAAAGTCAATGGTTCTGTCTCTGATTCAGACTTTAACTGGTTTCAAAATAGAGAGGCACAGGGAAGGGTATGTGTAATTGCAAGTACAGTGCCAGGAGGTTTCTGTGTAATTACTAGTCTTAATAGAAGCCCGTATTAATACAACACATGGAAATGTTCTCTCTCAGGATCCTTGAGTGAAAACTTTTTCGAGAGGTCCATGTAAATAACTTTTTTTTGGGGGGGCATGATATCATTTGCTCTTCTTTAGTCCTTTACATAATGTAACCTTCTGTGTTTCAACTGGATTTTAATGCACAAGGCCCTGTTCCTGCATACATGGTTAAGAAGGCAAGGAGACCATCCGATTTCACTGGAATTATCTGCATCTTCTAAATAAGTTAGAAAAGATGGGATCATTATCAGGAAGATTTGATCAGTGAAGATAAGCTTTTAAGTCTCCCAAAGTGCAGGATTAGCTTAATCTTAGTGCACTCTTTTAAGATTTGCCCCAGACTGTTACCTTTCCCATGAATCAAACACTTGAGCTTTTTCTCTTACTGTAAAAGGAGATCTAGCTAGAAGTGTGTAAAATGTCATGGTTTAGTTCCTACTGACAACATGCAAACATATTCACCTACTTTCATAGGAATATACTCATCCTGTATACCAGTGACAGTTTTGGACTCATGGGAATGACGTTCTAATGAAATGAGCATGAAACTCTCACGTTTGCCTCATCCTACCACAGATAGCAGGACAGGGAGCAACTCTTAGACTCTGGGGAACCCCACATTTGAAAATGTCAACAGTTGTAACCAGTTCTGCCTCAAGACTGGGATTAGTGGACACAGTACTTCAAAAAATGCCCCTTTTTCTCTCATCTATGGAGTTGAAGTGTAATGGCAAACTCAATAAAGTTGTTAGAATGTGTTCCATAGGTCTGGTGAAATGCTTGTGTCTACAGCTTGATGCTACAGAAAAAAAAAAGAAAGAATTTCACTAGAGTCTACTGGGTCTTGAAAAAGCTAGTGCAGGAATCCAAGAATTTCACTCATTATGCTGTGGTACTGTTCAAAAAAATCAGCATAAAGAAGGTAAATGGTGATATAGTGCCATTTATTATATACGGCACCAATAGCAAAAGCCTGGGAAGCCAGCCAGTTACACAGGAAGGTTCTCCTGTAACCTGTATATTCAATACAACTTCTCCCCTGAAATCTTTACAATTTCTATAGGGAGGTTACATTTTCACTTTCTTTTCTGCTGGCCATAATCAAATATTCTAGTGCCAGACATCATTGCTGGCCACAAAAGGATCATAAGAGCATTCATAAGTTCATAAAATAAATGGATACTATTGTTAAGAGACAAAAAGTTGAAGGAGAAAAAACTCTTATTAACAGCACCACAGAAATCAAATTCTCCATAGCCAGTATCACTGTAAACCCTAATTTACCATAGTTTTTTTAAAAGGACTGTATCACAAGCCACTAGTCCTTGCCAGAGACAACCTGCCTTGTTATCCAAAGTGAAGCCTGCTGGGAAACGTTGTATAAACTCTGCTGGCTGACTGAAGTAAGTGCTTTGATATCCGTTCTGACATAAAGGAGGTGGGAGCGATCCCCCAGAGAAGGGCTCCAGAAGACAGGCTGAAAAATCTGGCGGAAGGAACCCGACAACCAGACAAGCCTGGAGAATTAGAAGAATATATGTGAAAGTATTGCTAATGCACAGATTAATAACAAAAGCCCAGGGTACATGGACTTTGGCAGCTTTGGATCCAATCAGAGTACCATTCTGCACCTTCTGATCCCATGCCACACGTCCCAGGCACTTTGAGGACCAGTAGGGTTCTCTTCTGACATCCTTAAAGCACATCCAGCCATTGTTGCTTTTAATACCTCTTTGTAATGTGTGCAGCCTTAAAGTCGTCCTGTAGGAAGCAGCTGCTGTATGAAAAGGGAATGAGCTTCCACTGGAAAAAAAAAATCACTGTTATTGAAAATAGTCATTACTTCACCACTCAGCATGCTAAAACATTAAATACAGGAAATTGCCTCTCTCAAATCTAGTATTGCTAGATATATCAAAAAATATACAGTCTTTGCAGGACTCCATCTTTGCTAGTCTCGGTTTAAAAATCAACTTGGACCCCCTGTGGAGGAAGCAAGCAACTTTATTTGCTTATTTTTGGAATATCTGTGAGTATGCTTAATGACACGGATACTAGCAGCAAGACTGATATTACTGTGGTCTGTGACGAAGAAAATGATGAAGGTCGAATAGCTGGTCATTCCAATGGTGACAATCATGCTGCCTATGGAAGACCAGAGCCCAAGACAACTTTCATGTATCCATCTGTATGGGTCATCAGAAAAAATGGCATGATGAAAGGGAAAACCTAGCAGATCTCCTGGATCATCTCAAGGCAATATAGTTCCTACAGTACTACCAGCACCTTATCCTGACACAGAGATGTTGTTTCCAGTCCTGCTCTATAAGGAATACTTACCTCAAAACGGTTATTGTAAACTACCACGAAGAGCAAGCCAAAAATTGTGAAAAATGTCAAAACCAATTTTTCTTCAAAAGGCACTAAAACCTGAGTAAGGAATCCTTACAGGTTTTTTTTCATCCTTTTCTTTTGGGCATGTTATTTACAGCTTCTCCCTTCTTCTTCTGGCCACGTACTATCCTAGCTCAAAGCCAAGGAATAAATAAATGCATACACACATATGTAGTAGGGTCACCGAATGTTGTGGAGGGGAAGAAAAATTTATCAGATCAAGTCTTCAAATTAGAACTGGATCTCCTTCTAAAAGATACCATAGCAATCAAAAAGAAGAAATATGTTAAATAAGGGAATTCCTAGGGAATAATTTATGGCTGGTGTTATACAGGAAGGGCTTGAAATGAAGGGGGAAAGATATGAATTCAGCATAGTTCATAGTATAAGGGGGAGCCAAAATCATTTGCCTTTCACACAGAGAAGACTCCATCCCTATGGGAGTTAAGGCATGTGGTAAACTTTGAATTCAGCTGGAACCAAGAACCAGTACCATGGAGTCAGGATACGGCCTCTGGCGTGAGGCAGCTGCTCCCGGCCCCCAGATTCCTCTGAGGGCTCAGTCCAGGGAGACAGGCAGCCGTGCTTCCCACAGTGGGAGGACCATGACATACTGGATTGCATCAGCTCTTCTTTTGGGCTCAGGGGTTTTGAAGTGCTTTTGCCATAAAGGAAAGCAAAATACTGCTTCCTAGGTAACTGGGTCTCACATAAGCATGCTAAGAAACACAAGAACACCTGTACAGGCTCAGATAAGCTGTCTAGCCCAGTAGCTTGTCTCTGATAAGAGATGCCTAGTTAACCGTTTAAGCCCAGGGAAAGCACACAGTATCAAACTCCCAGGTAGACGCCAAGGTCCTTTCGAGCTCAGGATTTGGCAAAAGTTGTTCCAATCAGTATTGCCTCTCAAAAAATACAGAACACTGTATATGGGAGAGGCAGCATCTCTAAGCCAGCATGTGTCATTTCCTATGTATAGAAGGTCTTAATAGGAGCAATCTCTGAATTTCTGGGGTACTGCAAAAAGAGACCTTTCCACAAATAATAATAATACACTTGCATTACCAAAAAACAAAACAAACCAAAAAAAGGCAAACCAAAACACACCCCAAACTTTCATATGCCCTTGACATACTTGCTGTAGGAAATCAGATTAAATGAACAGCAGTTGTTCTTTCTGCTCTTCTGGCATTAAAATCTGAGAATTTCTAATATTTGTTCACCTTTTCAACATAAAATGTGTGGAGGGGTTCAAACCTCAGAAACCTCAGGAACATATTTTATCAAGAGTCGAAAAATGGTTTCCATTTCTTTACGTATAACACAGTAACTCATCTCAGTCTTTCTTGCGTCTGATCACTATCACTTGCAAGTCAAGGGCCAAGATTGTAGTAGGAAAAATAGAAGTTGCTTTAATCTATACTGGAAGAATGGATATTTGTCCTAGTTGACAGGCTGGCAGGAACTCAGAAGAGCAATATATGAGACAAATCTCAGAAAATGGTTATTTATTCTCGTTCAACCACAGTACAAATTTCCTGATGAAGCTGGAGTTTTGGAATGCTTGACCAGATCTCTGTGAACCTTATTACCAAGGTTGAAATTATCGTGAATTACTGTTGTACTCATTAGTGGAAGTTCTTAGAGACATTAAGTCACCTACTGGCTGACCTTCTGGAGTAGTAGATTTACATTACCCAAGACTCAAAAAATACCAATATCAGCACTTAAACACAGAAGATTATTATATGAAGTCTGACGAGTTAAATCAAAGGATTTAATGTATCAGTCTTGGAGACCAGTAATGGTGTATTCACACCTGCTCCAAAAAAACATTATTGATTAAGTTTTGCTAAGCTGGGTTTCAATTTCATAGATTTATGCCAGGTTAAAAGTCACAGTGATCCCAGATGGTATAATACAACTTCAATCACATTTTAAAAGACAGTTCATTATTGGGTGCAGGCAGATGGCCAAAGAGAGCAGTCGAGTAGGGACTGGAAGCATTTGAAACATCAGTGGCTAGTTCTTATTTACATCTGAGAAAATGACAGTATAGGAAAGATGAAGAAAGCCAGGGGTAAAATCTCGGCCACACTATGGTTAATGACACCAGAACTTCAACTCTGAAGAACTGTTTTCAGTAAAATCTCTCCCAAGGTTTTGTAAAACTTAAGGTCATGTGGTTATGACAGTTATGTACATTTTAACAGGCAAGAAGTTTGCATAAATGCTTGAGGTTTGGGGCCAGATTCATTTGAAAGTAAGTAATACAAAATTGGAACAATTAGTCCCTTTTCTTCCAGATCCCAAAAGTTCAGGCAGTAGTTGGAGAAGATCGGATCTGACCCTTGTTTCCACCTTCACATTGTAAGTTCTAAGTGTACCAAAGAAAACAGCACTGCTCTTCATTACAGCATCTTAGCAGAGCCTTTCAATAACTAATTACAAAGATTTCCTAGTGATTTTCCTTTCCACTTCTTTTCCTCAGAATGCCTGATGTAACTGTCTTTAACTTACCCATACTAAAATAAACATAATTCCCCTTCCCTGCTGTTGGCTTTTAAAATTCTGCAGCTTTAGTCTCATACAGTTCCCTGGCTTTCAAGCTATCAGGTGAATTTCTCTAGATGTGTATAGCTATAGCTCCAGTATATTTTGTTCTTCATTTGTGTTGGACTTGAAATTTTACAGTTTGGTGTTATGCATTATGGAGAGGCTGGAAGGGAAGGTTGTTCTCTTTGCGCTTGGCCCTGAGGCTTGGCAGCAACACTGCAAAATGACTTTATCCCCAAACCAGATGTTCAAGTTGTTTTAATAATATCTTATGTTTCCTTCACAAAATAAAACAAAAACTCACTGTATCAGAATGTTCCAGTGTTATAGCAATGGGATTTTTGCTGTCTGCATTTTGCCCACCAGATGGTAGCACTGAAATGAAATCAGAAGTTTTCTTATCAAAGCACTTATCACTCTCATAGATTGGACAAAATTCCTCCTTTGTAATATTTGTAGGATCTACGTGCAGCTAATTCCCTAGGTCATCTGTATCCTACCAGCTACTGTATCATCTGACAGCAAACACAATACAAATGTAAGTAAAACAATCTAAGATGGGCCCTCTTCTTTCATGGTTTAGGTGTCACCTAGTTCACTTGCAATTTATATCCTCCTCGTTTCTTTCTCCTCCATCTTAATTTTGTTTCCCATCATTATAAAAGAGACTAGCAGAAGGAATGGTATTCATATAATGTGACTACTACTGCTAACTTCAGCAGGCTTAAAATTCAGTAAAACTGAAAAAACAATGTTGATTTTCCTAGGAAAACCTTGTTCTTTGTTCAGAGAAGACTAAAGACCAGAAGACTACTAAAAATACACACACAGAGTAACTAATGTGTAGCCTTATGCAGAAGTTACTTTTCATCTCCGTGTTATCTGCTTTTGTGTTTTATTCCTGGACTAAAGATACTATCCTGATTCACATTTGTGATAAGAACATTGCTCAAATGTCATGACAAGTAGCTTTTCTTAGCTCGTTATGGATAACAGGCAGCACAGGAACCAGAGGTACTAGAACTTCTACCCAGAATTCTTCAAGTATGTCTGTGCATGCAACTTTTCATTCAGAAAAGAGCTTTTAATCACATTTAGTGAATTCAAATTCTTACTTTTTCAAATGCTTCCTTAAAGTGCCACCGTTAGTAGAGTTTCCCAAGAAGAAAGACTTTATAGAAATCATAGCGATTTTTTTCACTTGACTTAATTACAAGCTAGTGACTATCTAGTTTGGCCTTAAGCAGAGTGCTCACATTCTATGAAGAAAGTAATGCACATATTCTCAGTGAGATTGGAACCAGGACCCTTTTCTCTTAAGAGGTAAGTTTGTTCTTTCCCAGGGCTGTTGCTGTGCTTAAATGGCCGATATATCATTGTTTGCAGATCTTTATCTAACAGCATGAAGTTTCAGCAAACACATTTTTAGTCCACAGGAAGGATTATTGTCTCGCATTTCACCAAGAAAATAAGGGCCTTGTAGAATACTGAAGCTGAAGCTGGCAGCTGTCAACTGTTGCAGGAACAAGACTTGATGAGCTTTAACTCTACCAAAATAACTGGTTTGTTGCATTTCTACAGCCTTGTCTTTTTACAGGCACAGGCTGGTGGCCTGTCATTAAGGGGAACTCTTGGACTACATTTAATTTAGACCTTAGTATTTTATCTCCTTTGCAGGGGTGGACCTGTCTGGAATTAAAATCCTTGAGAATAAAATTCCAAGGAACACTGGAAGTCATGAGTTTTCTAACAAGATCAACGCTAGTCCCTGAGGAAGGAGTTTTAAATGTAAATGCCAAAAAAAAAAAAAAAAAGCTTAGCAAATGGTTTGGTAGAGGAGACTACAAATGTCTGGTAAGTATCTTGGTACTATACCATTTTAGGTAGCTGCTGGATTTATGCCAAGCTTTAGAAGTGAAATGAACCTGGAGTGGAGCAGGTTTAAAATATTTTGAACCTTTGCCATCAACCTGGAACTTGAGCAGTGTTACTCAATTTTCCATACCTTCTTTCCGAACCTGGCTGCACAGTAAGAAAATTTGAGGTGGTTTTCTATAAACCTGGGTGGCTTCATATTTTTTTTTATATAGAAACCATCTGAAGTGTTGTTTTCACTAGGTTTTGACCCCAAACCAGGCAAAAACTTGGTCATTTCAGCTGAATTTCCTTTTGAGGTTTTGGATTCCTTCCAACCCTAGGCTCACACTCAGGCTGCAAAAGGTTCATATGTGCCTTCTTTGCGAACCTGCTGAGTTTACTCATCTCTCACAGTCAGAACTCAGAGGTTCTACCAAGAAGTGAAGGGAAAGGATGTACAAGGGACGAATGGCCCAAGCCTGTAGGCCCTCGACATGCACAACTTCCATTAATTTTGTTGAGCGTGCCATGCATGGAGCGTATCTAAACCATCCTACCCCTTTGGCAGGAAGGGTGATGTCACTGGACAGGGACTCAGAGTTCAATTCCTGTCTCTGATGCAGACTTCCCCTGTAGTTTTGGACAAGTCAGCCAGGGAAGAAATCCAGGTCACATGGAAATGAATGACAAAACAGGATTTCATCTTAATCTGCTTGCATTGTAGCTCTTGATCTTCCACCTGAAGCCATTTTACTTCATCCTTTTTTTTTGTCATAGCCATTTGGATATAAACTCTCTGAGTTAAGGGCTGTGTCGTAGCATGAGTCTCTGTACAGTATCTAGGATTGGCAGGAACTGATCTCAGGTGGGGCCTCTAGGTGTTCCTGTCATGCGGATGACAGACAGTAATAAATGAGAAGCATGTGCACTTGACCTGAATGGAAACAGATGGAGAATACAATTCCAGAGGATTTCACTTGACAAGATCACAGCACTGCGCTCCATTGTTAAACTCTCCGATGTCCAGCAAAAGTGCAGAATCTTCCTGTATAACCTGCTTGCTAACACAGAAGAGCAACACTTCTGGCACAACAGAAGGCTGTATTCATTGACACAGTATTCACATTAAAAGTTGTTTTTACTCAATATTTTATTTCAGCTGACTGGTTGGATCTAGGCACAAAGGCACAAATGACATAAGCCAGTAAAACAAAATATTTTTTAATGCATTAATTATAAGTTTATAAAGCATCTTTCATCTTCAACACGTGGACATTAACTAATGCTAACAGGAGTTGAAGAGAAACCTGAAAGCTGTGTACTTACTTCCAGGTCTAACTGTACCTAACCTCCAGGTCTCTCCATGAGATCATCTGGCAATTTGCAGGTTCAGCATTTGCACATTTTGTACTAGATTCATGTTGCTTCTAGACTGCGCGTCCTTCCTACTGGACCACAATTCACTACATGTACTTTTATGAGCATAGCCATTAGAGAAGATGCTAAACAAGTAACACTGCCTACTTCCATGTATGATATTCTGCCCTAGTGCTTATGAGCGTGGGCATGGACAAGACCCCATATGTTATCACCTGTACAAAGGCAGCACTAATACTTTTCAGCATGGCAGGCAATGGTTTCAGCACATCTAGATACAGCTCTGTCTTCAGTTTAGTTCCCCACTCCCCCACCCCCAAGATTTATAAAGCACTTCTAATTTCAGTCCTCCATTCTTCCATTGCCTGGAGGTGCTTCTGCTGTTCTGTATGTATCTTGCCTTTTCCCCTTCAGAGACTTGGGGCTGTTCTTCCAGCAGCTTTCTAACTCTTTACCTTTTCCTATCTAAAGGAAGCTGACCTTGTTCTAAGCTAAGGAGTAACTGCATCCTCTCTTTCAAAGAGAGGAAACAATGCACTCTTTGGCTGCATCCATGCTAGTAAACTAAATGTGCTAAGGAATGTTCCCTGGCCCACAGCACATCTGGCACAGAACAGGCTGCCTCAATCCCATTCACTTCCCTTACCCGCCAAACTGGGGCGAGTGCATCCAAACTGCCTACTGGGAACTGCCCTTGGCATGTACTAACTCCCGAGCCATACTTGGGAATTGTCTAGAAGAGTGCTATCTGACCTGGGTCAGAGTGTTGCCAGCATCCATGCTAACAATTTAATAGGGAAAAGTGGTCTTCAGCTCTCAGGAACATTCCCTGGCATTGCTTAATTTGCTAGAGTCAGTCTAGGCTTGATTCCTGTGCTGTTAGCTAAGCACGCATGGTTGACAGTGTGTACAGTCATATTCTTCTAGTTTCTGCATACCAAATCCCACAGTGATGGGTATGGCTATCAAACCAGCAAAGCTAGAGGTTCAACAGCATTGACAGAGATAGAAAGATCCCACTGTCCTCAGTGGGATATAAACAAACAGCAGAGAAAAGCAGAGAAAAAATAAGAGAGGAAAAAAAAAAAAAAAAAAAAAAAAAAAAAAAAAAAAGAATGGCTTCTTTGCATGCCTACATCAGTCTGCCTTTTACCCCAAAATATTCCTCCTCACAATTCTTTGTTATATTCCTCTGAGCTCCTGACTCTCTTCTCATCCCCATGTGTTTTCTGTATCCCCTGCCACTTCCTCTGTGATCTTTTTTCTTCCCTTCACACCTACTCAAAGCTATTATTTCTGAATCAACTTTGACACACATTTCTGAAATCATTACTTTTCTTTCCTATGTTATGTTTCTCTACTTTGAATTCTCCTGTCCTACATATTTTTCCTCCTTCCTCACAACTACAAAAAGCTCTTCTGTTTGACTCTCTTATTCCTTTGAATTGTTTTCTTCCTTTAGCCTTTAATCTTGGTCATATATTGTTAAAAATCTAGAATCATTCTTGGACTTCTTCCTAGTCTTACAGTTACTTGTTGCCTTCTCTTGACATACTTTTCCTGCACCCATTCTTTAAAATTCAGGATACCGCAAAAATCTTTCCTGTTTGTTTCATGACCATAGCCCTATTCCATTGTCTGTTGTCTCTGTGCCCCTTGACTCTTCTCCCAGACTTTCCACTATCCACTCTCAAATAAAAACAACAGTAACGGTGAACACCAAAGTAGTTCATAGCCAAGGGAAGCGGAAGAGAGTACTTTCATTAATGTCAGTGGGTTTCATTGTTGTGGGACCATGGCAATGGTGCCATGCGGTTTTTGCTTGCCAGCTGGCAGGTCAGAAAACTTGGCAAACCTTGAAATTTGTAGTGAGACTTCAGTGAGAGCCTGGCACATTCACAGCCTGACACCTGACTTTCACTCAAGAAGCTCCAGGGGTAATTTGCTGTCCTTCTTTGGGGTTCCACTTCAGATGTTTCAATCAGTGTGACCTTGCTATTAGCATCCATGTTTCATTTGCATTCAGACAATAGATTATGCCAGTTTACTGTTTTCCCAGAATCACAATTACTCCTTTGACTGATATTTTACATTAACTAAGGCCTAGAGTCAGTAAAATATTTAAGCTCATGTCTAAAGATATCTCTGTGCAGCAGTAAGAACGGCAGTACAGAAAGACCTGAGGTGCCTCAGGCAGGAGTTTATCAGCAGCAGGCTGGAGTTCAGTGCAGACCAAATGCCTAAGCATTTATCCAGGTCCTTGGATTTGTTTTGCAGCCACAAATCCTGGTATCAAAGCTAGGTGTTTCTGAAGAAGCCCAGGCACGTCTAGACTGAAATTCAGCCATTACTGTGAATGCATTGTAAGATTTGAGGGAAATATATAGCATGCCTATAGCTCTCCAGTCTTTGCTGGCCAATGGCAAGATTATAGGCAAGTTTTGAGTGGTGGTCAACAGTGCCTGCCAACCTTGGAAAGCTTATGAACAAAATTGAGGTCCACTAGCAATCCCAGAAATCTCATGTTAATTGGGCACAGTTGCTAAGCTCAAACAGGAATAACTGGTGACATGTTATGGCCTGCAATCTACAGGAAAACTGGATAATCTGATGGTCCTTCCTGGCACTGAAATCTATGACTCTGGAAAAAACATTTTTGCAGAAGATATTTATATTGCTATTTCATATGTGGCTTGAAGTATGAGGTTTTTGTCAAATTTTAAATTAAATTTCTGTTTTTGAGCCCGTTCTTTTTCTGTGAACATCATTAATTTTATTCAGCAGAAAATCTGCTGTTCTGCAACTTTTCAAAACTTTCTCTACTTGGAAAAAGTTGCAGGGTTACAAATAAATATATATTTTTCCCCCTTTTGTTAGCCCCCAACATTTCCAAAGTTGAGAAGGTTTCGGAAGGTCACAAATGAAAAAAAAAAAGCCTTAAAGAAAATTTTGGGGGTGAATAGTCCCTAGACATTAGTCTTTACATTGTATTCAGTGGCAAAAGAAAGTAGGGTGCAGGGAGGAAGGAAAAAAAAAAGGAGAGGAATAGAAGACCAAAATATTTGGTTCCAACAAAAAATGGAAATTAAGAAGAAACTGAAAGCTTTTCCTGAAAGTTCTGGTTTTGGAAAAAAGCCATTTTATATTGAAATGTTTTGCTCCAAGTATTTTTTCAGTCAGCTCTAGATTAAACTGTTCGAGTTGAACTTTTGCTTCATTAGCTGTTTAGCAGTTTCAGGGCAAATCAACAAGACATAGACAAGTCTCAGTACACTCCCCAAATATTCCTTTGTGGTCCAAACAGCTTAACATTTTTTTCTTTGTAGGATTTTACCCCTCCTCTCAATTTTAAGAGCACTTCACAGATTTCATTTGATCTTTCTTGCTTTTTGGGCTGTCTGAAAAATTTTTGTTGAAACTATGCGATAGAAAATTGGGGATTTGGCAAGAAAAAACCAACAACTTTTTCAAGGATACTTGCTTTCTGTAGGGGATTTTCTAGTGTTTTCTTTAAAAAAAAAAATTAAAAAATACATCCAGTTTTCACTTCTGGCTGAATTTTCTAACGGAAAAATATTTCCAACCGAACTATTTAAATAATTTCAATGGCGAGTTCTTCATAACCTTTATAAGTTAATGGATGTGTATAGGCAATCACAATTTTTGTTGTAAGTAATGCTTTCTATTTTCATAAGTAACACGGTAGTGTAGTGAGCTACTGAACACGCTCCATTTCAACTTGACTGGGGGATAGTTCTCAGTCATGCTACTACTCCAGGCGTGTAGAGCAACAGCTACTGGCTTAGCACAAACTGTAGTTTCTTTGCAACTGTAGTGATACAAGCATACAATGGAGGTGTAAGCAATACAGAAGAGATTATAACTGACTCAGAGCAAGCCCACTGTATTTAAAGTGAAACATAACTTTTGGAAACATCCAGGTTATACAACCTTCTAACTGCATACACTGGACACTGATTTTTGGCAGTCTTCTGTTACATTCACTTTGTCTTGCACTTGTTCTCCCCTGTCATTAACAATTTTGCCAAAGAAAATTTCCAGGGAACCTGGGAGTTTGGGGACTGTGTGCAATCTGAGGAATTTCAGGGTGGAGTTAAATATCTTGCTTATCAGGGCCTAAGATCTTAAGTTTGCTCGCTGTTCTTGCAGATGTGGTCGTCTACCAGGATGGGGCGGGGGGAAGGTAAACATATATCCTGATTTCCTCACTCTCTTCCCCACCACCTCCCCCCACCCCCAACACACAGTTATTGTATGGTTATTTACTTTTCCCATACTAGGATATTTTTGCCCAGAGTTGGATAGAGTTGTAATACCAGTGGGGGTGGAGGAAACACAGTGGTTCAGCCCTTCTTCCCAGTTACTTCCCACTGTGTTACACCCACACCCAAGATGGTACTAGTGAATGGAGCAAAGCATCCGAGTCTTCTCCCTCAGAAAAAAAATTACAAACCCCTGTTTCTTTTGCGGATACACAAAAGTTTAAAGAAATAACAACAGTCCTGTGCCTTTCCCGACTATCTTCTCATTACAAATGCCAGATGCTTATGGTCTCTTCCCACTTGCTTACAGGTCTTTTGGGACTGTAATTAATCAGTGGCATACTCCAGTACCCAATATGCAAAGGTCTTTTCTTTATGCCTGTGAAAGAGACCTTCCCTCAAACTTGGTGTTACCCTTTTGGCAAGGGCATGGAGTTGCTCAGTCCCATCTTGCTGTTTTCTTTGCTTGTGGCTAGAAACCTTTCTTGGCTCCCTACCCAGCCAGCCAGCACTTATTCTCTCAACAGTAATAATCACATCCAAATTAGATTTGCTGTTAAACAACGTCTCATTTCTTTCAGAAACAGGAAAAATGAAAACATGTATAGGAAAGCCTTTATTCCTATTCACAGCAACAGGATGCGGGGTTACAATGGGTCATGAAAGCATATGGTGCAAAAGGTGAATATTTGTTGAGAACCTCTGCTGTTGAGATCAGACCCTAGAAACTGCATTTTCTCCATATGGGTTTGAACATTCCTACTGGCAATGACTATTTGTTTCGATTCACAGAAAAAACTGATTTTGGGCTGACCGCAAGTACTTATTTATTTTGGGTTCAACCACTGAACCTCCCCCCTCCAGCCCCAAGTAACTAGTTTTTTTTTTAAAAAAAAAGTAACAACTTCTACAATTCTAATCCAGACTGTGTTTCTTAGACCAGAGTTTCACACTGCTTCTTCTCTCTAAATTAAGGAGTTCCTGATCCTTTCTTCCTTTCTCTACCCAATCATTTTTGCCCTGAAAAATGCAGGCCCACGCAGTAAACCAGGTAAGAGAATTGGGGTTAGTCTTTGCTGTAGACATTTCTAACTGACAAAAGAGCTATTCTGCTACTAACTAAACTCTAGGCACTGGGAGAATAGAGTGATTCTGTATTATAACCTTCTCTAATGTACTTCCCCAAGCATCTGCTCTCAAAACCAAAACAGAAAACATCATGAAGCCACCACATAAGTGGTTCTAGTGACTTCTCAAAACGAATGTGCCAGAACGAGAAACAGTACAAAAAAGGATGACAAGAAGGATCGAAAGCATGGGGTAGCCTATGTTTGAGGAGAAATCAGTCTAGAGCTCTTCAATCTTGAAAAAGAGACAAATGAGAGCTAAAGACATGTAAGACCTTCTATAAAGGCACAATTGTCACTGTTCATAATAAAAAAAGCGAGGGTCATCAAAATAGAACATTAAGTAACTGAAGTAAATGAAAAAAAGTATTTTAATTAAAAAAGGTGTAATTTAACTATGGAACTCCTTGCTGCAGGATTTGCAAAAAATAATTGCATACATGAGCTCATAAAATGTTTTGATATATTTTTATAAGAGACAAATAAATCAAATGCCATTAACTACAGAGATGCAGTGTCTGGTCTTGTAAGCTTCTATCTCAGGGAGTTATACCAGTGGAAGTATCTGTCTGTACGCTACCTTTTTATATTCTTTCCCTAAGTACGTGCCATCAGGCAGAGACAGAAGACTGGGGCAGATAGATTTTGTCTGACCTGATACAGCAGTACTTACAAAATACTGTCCATCCGGTTTATCTCACCAGCTGCCAAAATAGCTTATATCCTTCATCTCTTAGACTGCATGCAGAATTTTCACTGTTTTCCTAAAATCTCAGAATTGGCAGACAAATAAGAAGTGTTTTGGTTTACCTTTATTTCTTAACTGGGATAAGAAAATTTCCATTGGTAACTGAAGGCTGAAATCTATGTTGCTGTAGCATGCAACAATTTAGTTTAATTATAGAATATACTGTTTTCCCATTTATCTGAAAACTAAATTAACCTTCCCTCAGAAAGTTTATTGTCCCTGTTAAAGACACTGTTTTCAGCATTACAGTTGTTACAGATACAGCTACATCGTTGATAAAGGTAAATTACTACACGTAAATCTTTCTGAATCCATCAGGACCTGAAATTACTTTTCTTTCCCATGTCTGCAAGGGAGAAACTGCTTCTGTCATTTTTATTTACAGGCAGAAAATACCTTCTGAACTTTCTTATTTTCTAGGAGTATAATTACTATTGTTCTTTACTAGAATGTTGGGTTTACACTTTATTTAATATTAAAGGTTTTCAGCAAGGATGAACGTATACACATGCAAAAAGAATGAAAGTTCAGTGTTCTGTAGTAGACCACATAGATACACTTTAAAGAACAAGTTTATTGGAAAAGTCTGCAGCTGTCTCATAACATTAAAAATACTGATCAATAATGCAGGAATACGTGATATGAGCATAATTATGTCCTAATATATCTTGAACAATATTTGAAAATATTTCTAGGCAAAGTTATTTGAATCTGAGGAGCGGCACAGGCAGAACACCACTGAAGAGTTAAAACTGGTGGGTTTTTTTCCAAATAGGTACATTGCTTCATTGAAAAGGGGTGTGATGTGCCAGAGGAACTACTAACAACTTAGAGTTCATTCACACGAATACTTATGGTTACATGACACCGGTAGTCCTCTGCCAGTGGGCACCAGTAATATTGGAGCAACAATAGATTACCCATTAAAAGAGCCCTACTGTTGTGGCTTAGAAGCTGGGCGACGATTCTGAACTGCAAAGTGAGTATCTCAGCCTTTACTGCGGAACAAAAAATTACTGGTTATATGACTTATTTGAGGAGCTGCTGAAAGATTGTTTTATTTAATGAAAGGCAATATTCTTTCAGCATATTAGACATTGTAATGTAACACAAAGGAGTGCTGGTATTTCCTGGCATTAGCCATAGGATATGGGTTGGGTCATAAAAGACCCAATCACTGGATTTAGTAGCTAAATTATATCCCCTTGCCCTCCAGATATTTTTTAATCTTGGAAAATTAGATAAGAAAAGCAAATGTTTCAACCAAGCCCAACAACTGCCACAGATGAATTCAAGCAATTAGTAAAACACAAATCAATATCTATAGAAGACAAGACAGGATAAACTCTCAGAATTCCCCACACCCATGAGCAGACTGTACTGATGCCTTTTGGATCTCTGTTAGCAATAATCACCTCTGATCCTCCATGGTTTACCATCACAGTGTCACTATGCATGCTGAAGCTCACAGGGCTGCCTAACCAACTCTGAAAGTGGAAGCACTGCTGGAGGTTCATACTTACTGTTCCTGTGGCTTTCCATTTTTAATGGCTGCATTGGCTTCTTTACATTTGTTCTCAAGAAACAGAAAGCCAGTGACTCCTGATGTTCTCTTCTGAGAACATTCACCATTATGAGTACTTATAAGAAAGGGCATTGTTAAGATCATCAACTTATTCCCTTAACAGAAGTCCCATGCTTTGCTTGAAATATTCTCAGACACACTAATGGTAACTATTGTACATTCTTGGAGTAAGTTTTCTGCCCTATTTGTCATTCTTGATGTATAGTTCTTTTGGCTAACCACAGTTAACCACCTTTGGTTCAAGAAACCCATTACATTCTGGCACTAAAACTTTTGTTCTTCTGCCCCTAAGTCTCTAACATCATCTTTGTACAGTGAGATGTATGATATGTTTTGCAATAGTGCTCCATGTGAATAAATTTGTTAAACTCTCCAGAATATATTCTCATAACTGAACTATTTCTGCTAACCCATGCAAATATTCAAAAGAGGTTGGCTGAAAAGAGTAGAAATTTATGGACTGCAGAACAAAATCAGTTATTAATTCATTTGGAATCCTGTATGCAGGGGAAGGGGGGGTTATACTACAAATTTATAAACAATTGCTTTATGAAATGTAACATAGAGCAATTTAAATTTAAACAAGACCTTTTTCATTTAAAAAATAAAATAAATACATACAAATTATGAATCAAACTCAGACAAAAGCGAGCAAGATCTTCCTATTGTTTCGACTTCTTGTTTGTTTTCCAGCATTCCTTTTCGTAGAAACATGTTAATGCTTAAACCCTGATAATGTACTCAGGTCCTTGGAGTAAAGAAAGCTGCACATTATGAGACCTAAGGAGCAGAAAAGATTATTTAAAATTCCATTAGCACTTCTCCAACAGTCAGCGCAGGGACATTTTGACACTACCTAGTGACGCCCTCCCGATCTCAGCATGTTCCATTACACTTCCCACACCTTTGCAAAAATCTATTCTTAGGCAAGGATCTCCCTGAAAAGAGCCCTCATAGACCACTTCATGTTTCCTCTCCTAATCATGGATATTCTAATCATGCCCTTTTCAAACCAGGATTTCAAATTGAAGGTTTTTTTCATTTTCATGGACACTTTCTGAGGCTAAAAGGGCTATTTGTAGAGTAGTTTCTATCATATAGATTCCTGTGGTACATGGTCTGTTTTTACCTCAAGTGATTTACAAACATATTCGTGAAACCACTCATAAGTCAATCCAATAACCAGCAGTTGTATTTCCCAATCTGGGTATAGTTCTATTGCAGTTAAATCTGTGTGTTGAAAGGATATGCCCCCAGATTGTCTTCTTTCAGAAGGGTAGTCTCTAATCCACATAAACTTGTATCAACTTGGACTCTTCGTTAAACTGAGAAAAAATAGTTTCAGCTCCTCAGCAGCATTCGCTATTGTCCCCTAGCAATATGTTAGGTGGAATATTTATGATAAATCAGGGAATAGGTTTGCTTAGAAACAGTAATGAGTCTGTGAATCTCTGGGTGGCCTTTTTCTTTTGAAGTCTTTCCACTTGTCCAATTACCTTACTCACATTCCGTCAAATTCCTTTGTCACGACGCACAAATCATAGTAGGTTTCCTAAATAACCAGTCTTACTCATCCTAATTGGATATTAGTTCTCACTCAATTTAAGGCTTTTTTTGCTTGGCATGCATTACATAGATTTTTATAACATATAATAATTTCTGTCCCAAATAAGCACATCATCAATCTTTATTTCCAGTCAAAGAGATTTTGGTACATCTTACATATCAGTGGAATCCTGCAATGAAAGCACTTGGACTTATCTGCCCAAGGAGGAGATTCTAACTCAAGATGCCAAAACCATAGGCTGGAGAAAAATAAAAAAGTTAAAGAATAAAATAACAACAACAACAGCAAAATCTAGGTTTGGCCTTCTCAGCTCTTCTCACAGGCTAAGAGGTAACTTGATAGCTTTGCCTCCTTCCATACATGTTTATGGTGGCCATACCATCACTTCAGTCAGCTGGCATCTGACTTCATTCAGCACATTCTAATTCTGCTAACCCTTTTACTTTCTTCCACAAGGCACTGAAAGGATTGTTTGCACTGCATGTATGTTTTGGCAGAAAACTGGGATCTGTACTGTTATTGTGTTACATCCTTAGTACATTTCTCACCATTAAATTACTCACACATTTTTAGGACTATTTATGTCCCATTCAGTAGATCTGCTAAACACCTTCTGGTTATCAGAATGGCATACAACTTTCTTTTCCACTATTTTAAAACCTGAGTGATGTCCATTTAGCTTTACTATGTTAGTGTGATTTTTGCCACTCAGGCTCCTATTATCTTTGCTGCATAAGAATAGTTTTGCAGTTTTAATACTAAGTAGCCACTGACCTTTCTGTTAACTATTTGATATTTCAATTGCACTATTTTGAAATTGACTCTCCAGGCACCGTTGGTATCACAAAACACTATTTTGAAGAAAGCAGATATACCACAGCAGAGAATAATCACATCCATTGCACACTACAGCTGCTCCACACCCAAGCTGCCACCACCCTTAGAAACAGGATGCACAGAAACAGATTGAGACTCACCTCTCTTTCCTCTGTGCTCTCCCAGGGAGCTTCTCACCCTGGTTCTTGAAGCTTTCATCTGGGAAAGCCATTTTCTCTTGTTCCCTGCATGCCCCAAGAAAGCACATAAACCCTGCTCAGCAGTTCCTACTTCCTCACAGAAGTGTTCCATATTAGGACAGTCAAGCAATGGACCGGGTGACCTAGGGAGGTTGGAGGTTTTCAAGACCAGGCTGGATAAAGCTCTGAGCAAACTGGTCTGATCTCAGAGCTGGCCCTGCTTTGAGCAGGAAGCCCCTTCCACCCTGAATTATTCCATGAGTCTACATTTCAAGATGTGATAAAGTTATAACTCCTTCATTACTGAGATTAGAGAAAAATCACAAATTTAATCACAACAATCCTCCTAAAAATCTCCTGGAAGCTCCATCTTCCCAGCATACCTTGAGATAGCTAGCCTTCATTTTCTTTATTCAGACCTAGCATTGCAATCAGCTGGGGATATTAGCAATCTGGATGTCTGTTAGGATGTGCCAACTAAAATGTTATTCACAGATGTATCCCCTTTACAAAGCAAGAAGCATGCAGTACTATTCCTCTGATTACTGACCCATTATTATGATCATTCAGACAACAAATGAGATAGCTATTACTTCCTATAAACTTTTTGCATCTTGGTTTTAGAGTAGAAATATGCCAGAAAGCAAGGTCTGAAGCAAAATACAAGATTATAGGAAAGTGGTCTGGAAGTCCCCAAAGAAAACTTAAAAACATATATGTATTCCTTATGGTTTATGGAAGCTCATATATCATGGATACCAGTGCAAATCTTGACTCTGCTGATACCAATGGGAATTCAATGAGAAAATCAGGTTTTCACCCTTGCCCGGAGAACCTTATCCTGCTAATATTAACATACCTTAAAACTTTTTCAAATATGGTGAAATTAAACATGCATTAAGTATTTGCAAGATTAGGGCCTAAGATCTAAAACATGCATTTAGTTCTGGACAGACAAAGTAATAAACTGCACCAGAATCTAAAATAAGATCCAGATCTAATAACTCTCTTCTGCAAATTCTTAGACTCATAAATATCTGTCCATATCTGAGCAGTTACACTGAACCTATTATATATGTGAGTAGCTTTAACTTTTGTACCCCTTTTTGGAAATTTGACCCCAAATATGTAACTCATTTAGGTTGATACCCCTCCCAAACAAAATGGTCCAAGTTGCATACTGAAGTGTTTGCAGAACTGGGGTCTTACACATTGAAATATAGTTACTCATGTGAGAAAAAACATTTACAGATACTGCAGTGTGAAATCAAGACTGTATTTTCCTACATATCTGTGCAATGTCTAAAATGTTTTAAGTTTTCAACATGAAAAAATAGTGCAATTACAGGTGTATTATTTTTGTTTTCGTTTTAACTATTATGTTTGGTTTTTTTCAATACAGTTTTGCTTACATAAAGGCATAATTTTCCATGTATATTCACTAGTTCCATGTGATCTAAGTACGTTTGCATTGATTTTTTACTTTGTATATGGAATTTAAACACCACAATGACAGGCAGAACATTCAAAAATGGAACTAAGATAGCAATGAAGCAAAATATTGTCCCAGAAAAATCTCTTTAGCAAAGAACTTCCAGACCTTAGATTCCCAATAAGTGCCAGGAATAATTAACTCAAACACAGAATCTTAAGGGAGGTGAGAAAAGATAATTCTAAACAATAATTTCCTACAGAAATCTCAAGTCTAGCCTACCTTATCAGGCTGTGTACTTCTACATTCTTGAAGTGTGAAATATTTCCTGAGTTTAATTTTTGTCACAGGTCACTTTCTAGAATCTGTGCTTTTAAATACTGACCATTCAGCTTGATTCTCCCTTCTAATTCTTATTTTCACAATCTTTAGACTTTGTTCTGGCTCAGTTCATCATTTTAGACTACTGTTGGAGCCTCATTTTGAGCTACTCTCTTAATTCTTAGATGAATTTTATTACCCCTAATATCTCACTATATGCATTGGTGGAGGAAGTGATTTACTATGACCTCTCTGCAAAGCAATAGTCTGTGATCCTTAAAAGAATCATGCCTTGGTTGCCTGTATCTTCCTTACCTGAGACTGCTGCCAGAATTATTTTTCCCCCACTCCCTGCAAGCCCCTCCCTGCTGAGTAATTACTCCAGGTATTTATTTGGCCTTTACCTACCTACATTGCACATGTGAAATTGTAGCTGGCCTTGCAAAGTGTGTCCTGTCGTATTAAAGGACCTGTTCCTCATTCTACTTTTTCTACCATTAGAGTAAATCAGAAAGAGTCCTCAAGGATAAGCCTGTTCAAAACCTACTGTAAGACTGGACTTATAGGAAGGACTTCTTTGATGTGAATGGAAATTATAATTCCTCACCATTGATTTAGGGTATACTTTTTAGAAAAGCCCATGTCCTCCACTCTCACCCCACATCCAAACCAGACTTTCAGAAGACTTCAACATTTGGGAGTATCTGTGGAATATTCTCAAAAAAATCATCCAGAGTTCTAAATTTCCGGGAGAAAAATTCCATGCTCAAAAATAACCCCATCGTACCACAAACTGGCAAATGTCACCCTGGCAGACATTATTTTTAAATAAATGTGTGTGTCTTTTCATGAGTATTTCATCTTCCTAAAGTACATTATTAAAAAAGGCTATGGTTTCTTATTTTGAACATACAGTTACTTTATATGCAGCACTAGTATCTTTCCCTTAGACAAGCAGGGGGCAAGGACGAGTGGGTACAGAGAGCAGAGACCAATCGGTACCGAAGTAGCACTAGGAAGGTAGAAGGTTGCTACAGTCTTACTGGGGCTCAATATAATTTTGCAAGCATATTCAGGCAACTCTGGCAGCAGGAAGGTGAGAGGTAACCATAACTTCAAGCCCTCCCTTTCCCAGTCACTTGTGAGAGAGAGTAAAGAGAGAGGTTTTGGTCCTGTCAGTGCCCGGAGCCAAGACCCTAGCCATGACAACCTGGCCATCTCTATTTGTCTGCAAGGCTTCTGGACCTGTGCACAGTCTAGCTCCAACTTATCCCCAAACACCCCAGCCAGATTAGGGCTCTGTGACATTTAGCCAATCTTCAGTGTTCCTCTTGAACCAGATTTACAGCCATGCCTCTTAAATTTTTCCAGAAGACTGTAACTGTCCATTATTAACAGCTCACTGAACACAGTAGGTTACTAGTGTCACCCACCTTCCACTGTGTAATTTCATAACCAGATAAAGTTATATTTCACTTTTATTTCCCATAATCATTACAATCTTTTTTTGTCATATGCTAGACACTTTATTTCTAACACCTCCTATTTTTGTCTCTTGTGTGCATAGATTGTGAGCTAAGACGGTTGGATAAGGGAGTACAAGTATTTTGTCATAATAATATACTGTTCCCCTCTCTAAAATCACTCCTTTAGAAAGCACTGGGATTCTGGCAGTCACCGTGAATTACCCTTTGGTCACATCCACACTGATAAAACAGAGTCTTCCCAAGCACTGCTCTTGTTATGGTATTTGGCTGAAATGCCCCATCTGTCCTCACAGTGCAGGCCTTTAGCGCACCTTAAATGAAGCCAAGTTTAGTCCATGTTTTCACTGACAGGTAGTCCTAGGGATACTCCTAAACCTTTGCTACACAACTGACAGTGCCTTTTTTTTCTGATATATTTGCACCTCACCATGCAAAACCTCCGACTCTGCCCTATATCAAAAGTTTGACTCAACTTAGGATGCTTTAATCAAATAGCAACTGTCTCCAGTGGATAAAGCAAGTTGGCCATCAAGGCTCATGCTCATGCTCTGTGAGGAAGATAGGTACATCTGTAAGCTCTGAGGGCAACGCACAAAACTTACTTTGACAGGCTCCAAACGAAGGCATTTCTTGAGCCCTTCCTTCATAATTTATAACAACAAGCACAACCTAACACTTAGTCTGCCCTCCAACCGAAGTTCAGTCCAGGAATGGGGTCAACAATGCTGTTATTAGTCTGGTCTTCTACCAGATCACAAATACGTGTTGCTGGTTTTACCTAGCCCTACAGAGGTGGCACCAAAATCAGTGGGCTTCTTTGCTTATCGCTGTCTGTGGCAGGAAAACCTGCCCTTATACCTCTTCACTCTGCCTTCTTTACTTCTCCCCTGTGGCTTGACTACACCTGTGGTAGCTAGCCAACATCAGCCAAAATGAACTGTTTCTCCATACTTATGTGTAATATGTCAACTACATGCTGCCTTTGAGACCTTGGAGCCATTGCTATCTGCTGTGCTCTCTGCCAACTCCCTACCATATGTCTAGGCTTCAACCAGCCTTTCCTTAGAGGCAACCAAAAGATTTGGACCAGAAGCAGCAGAGCTTACCAGCATGAGGAACACAAAGTCCACGTTGAAAAAGAGGAAAATTACACCAGGCACTTAATACAGGGAAATTGTTTTTCCTGGTCTGTCTGAGAATTCTCTGGAACTAGTAAGGAGCTTAAAAATTAGGCTTGCTGGGTCCCCAGCTAACTGTCCTTGAAAAAACACAGAAAATAAAGAGAAGCTTCTCCAACTCTAACACTTACTTGTGCTCTAACATGCAAAATACATAAAAAACCCCCCAACAATTAACTTCAGAGTGGTCTTTCAGTCCTTTGGCCAGGTCTCTCTCCTCTGTTCTCAGGTGCTTCTACCCTCACCCTTAATACCTCTCCGGGATTCTGGCCAGTGCCAGAGATGTCCTTGAAGGTGGTTCACAAAGGTCTGGGGATTGTAAAGAGTTGTCTGTAGAGAACCTAAGAGCAAGGACATCTGCCAGCAATTTCTGCCCTGACTGTTCCAGAAACCTGGCAGAAATCACGTGGCATCAATTTCTGCTCCGATCAAGGGCATCTCTCACAACATTATATGCTCACCTTCTCCAAGTATTCATTCAATATTTAGCCAACCACCTTTCATGTTTCTCCCATGGTTAAACAGGATTTTGGCCCTTGGGTCAAGAAATCTTATTTTTCACATTCACTTGTTCCCCTCTCTGTGATTAACCTACCCTCCTGGCTTCCAAAGTGATGCTGTTCTCTATCCCACATGCTTCTCTAAATTTCTGTGATCTTTGACTCTCCACAGTTCTCTGACCTCCATATCTGTCATTGCTGCACAATCCTGTTGCCAGCATCTCCCTAACTTCTTCTGACTTGTGCACAAACATGTCCACCTTCATCACCTCCTGCAATCCTTCACCACTAGCACAAGAGCTTAGGAAGCAATTCTCTCTGAGTTCTTTCTTCCTCTCATGCCTGCTGAAAAGCAACTTCAGATGTTTTCAGAAAGACTAGTTAAGCAGTGAAGCAAAAAAAGAGGCATTTTCTTGCTCAGACAAAGCAGAGAATGGGAATGCATGCAGATATTCTAGCATGTTGTGATCTTTCTATTTCCTTCTTGTTAAGGGGAGGTGCAAAGACCTTTGCCTACTTCTTCCAGCAGCCCTTACTGAGTGCTCCCCCAGGCAGGTAACCCATTAGAAGGACTTTGCCCCAAACAGGACTGGCATTCCATAAAGAGTTGGAAAATTTTGTATTATTGACCAGAACACAGAACCTTAGCCTTCGTCAAAATACTGTCACTTACAAAAACATTGCAGGAGTTCTCAAAACTCCATTACTGTACATTTTTTCCAAAACTACAAATTTTTTATTTAGAAGTGTTTTATCCAGAGACTTCTTCTAGAGACAAATCATAAGAGATCAATAGAAACATGCTCCAGGAATAGAATAACTGAACTCCTTTGCATTTCAAAAGAAAAAAGAAAGCCATCTTTTCCTTCCAGCTGAAAAACAGCAATATGGAATAGTTTTTTAATCCCACAGAATTGCTGCCATAATCTTTTTAATTTCTATTTCATTATGACCTTGACAACATGTAACAGAAAGTTTTCATGGTCCAAGTTTCAAAGCAGGGTTTTATAATGAAGGACTTGATCAACCTTTGAGATAGACTTTGAAACCACAGAATTAAAGTGAAGAAGCTGGATTAAACACAGACCATTACCTCAACAGCAGTCAATCAAAATAACATGGGCTATAAAGTCTTTTTTTTTTTTTAAATCATGCAAGTCCCTGGGGCTTGACAGTATTACAGTTTTTTTTGCACTGATGCTGATACCTAGAACGTGCAACAGATATAAGTCTTGAAAATAAGCTACATTCTACATCGTGTCAGGGGAGGATGCACGCTATCAGAGAGATACAGGAACATGAACTTAAATGACTTGTGAAACAGTAAACTTACCTGGACTGTAGCCTTAGTGTTTATTTGCTTGTGAGTTCCTTATCTGTATTCTTCCAAGAAAAAAAAAAAAACAATTAAACCACACAACTTTCAGGTACAAAGGCTTTAAAGAAAAAACAGAAATTGCATGGTAGCACAAGTGGAATGCGCTTTTAAAGAATTAAGATGTTCTGCCACTCACATTGACTTACAGCTGCTGTGGGTAATAAAGGCTTAAATTTTCCCTCTCTTGGAATGGACACATTCCATAAAATGTTTCTGGTCTTAGATTACCCCTTTAACATTCAAAACTACGAGACAGAAAACATTATGCATCATTCCTTTGTCTCATAACAGGAAGAATGGAGGGCTATGCATGAGAAAGACTTTCTAGGGATCAGCTAGAACTGTAACAACTGATCAGGATGCACAGCAACATCTAGATGGACTGTCCCAGAAGCAGAGCAGGGAAGATAGTATCAGTGCTCCCCTTCTCTCTATGAAAGGAAAACATGACTTTGTCCCTTTTTGGGGAAAAAAGCTTACTTTCATCTGTGTACACAGGTGCTGATCCAAAGCCACTGAAATCAACACAAATATTTGCATGGACTTCAGAGGACCCTGTATCAGACCTATAGCCATTTGACCTAGCTGGCATGTGGAGGTGGGGGCAGAGTCAGGTCCCTTGCATTCCTCATGGTTCTTTGCCCTCCTGTTCACCCCATTAGGTGAGGAGTCCCTGCACCACCAGCACCCAGGCTGGGGCCACTATCCCAGTAGTAAAAGTGGTCAGGGAACAACAAGGGTGTCAGAGAAAGAAAGGGGCGGAGGAATGATGGGAAGCTTATTCCCCAGTGGTGCTGAGTAAGGATTGTGCTTACTGTTTCCCATCTGATCACTACAAAACTATTTATAACTGTCCTTGCAGGAAAATATACAAGATATTAATGAATGCTATACAGCAAACAGCTGAGTCACAATGTCCCACCCTCACATTCTCCAGCACTTGAGCTCAGCCATCTAGGAAGTGCCAGAAACTATAATGCATTTTTATAAAAGAGAGTGCTCATATCTTTTAGACAGCCAATGTTTGCCTGCTGTTGGCTGCTGGAGTCGTAGCCTTCGTCTCAATTAAGAATGGTCACAAATATTCCCATAAACTCAGTAGTCATCCAACAGTGTGGTGTGAGCAGATAGATGTGTGACACACAAGAGTCAGAACAGAGCTGGCAGGTGAGCCAAGGAAGTGTTGGCTGTCCCTTAGAGAGGAAGACTTCTGCAATGTCATTTAAGCCTTCTCCGAAATCAACTGCACTGCAGTGGCAAAAAAAGCCTACTTCGTAAGACTTCCCAGCCAGGAGGAAAATATCCTGTGAGACGACTCTGAACAGAAGGACTTTGCAACTTCAAATGTTAAGTCTATTTGTTAGCTAAGAGTTAAATTCAATTGTGCAATCAAAAAATATGGTTTAAAACCTGACTTCCAAATCAAATAAACAGCCCTGTTCTCATCTCTTTGTAAGTTCTGACAGCCTTGCCTAGCTGACTGACTGCAGTTGTTACCAGCCTCAGCCTTAACGCTCTATGTTGCCACTTGGGTTTCCTCCCATTTTATTACATGATCACCTCTAAAACACTGTTTCCAAACAGAGCTGTTAACCAATAATGTGTTTTCCATTTATCAGTTAAATAAACAACATTTGGTTTAATATTAATCAATTGTCACATGTTTGTCCAGGGAGAAGGGACAAAGAAGCTTAGAGAGTAAGGTTTATGATTAAAAACATTTCCCATCTGGAGACTGCAGAGCTATTTATAATTGGCTCTGTAGGACAACGTGTAAGATACTAATGACACAAGAACATCCTGTAAATTAGATGTGCCTTATCCCTGCCCACAGAATACTTTCCTGTGCACCTCATGATGCTTTTTAACCCTATCATTCCTACGAGGTGGTTTTAGATCGCACCTTCAGTCCTCCAGGGGCAATAGAGTTCCAGCAAGATTAGCATCAGCACTGATACCAGATCAGCTTGCTTGGAAAAGGGAAAGGTATGTCCAGAGCTATGCAGGAGTAAGGAAAAGAATGGGGATAGGTGGAATATCTGGAGATGAGTGTGACAAAAATGTGGTATCCAGAGGCACATGGGAAACAGAGGACGTTAATGTCCAGCATGATTTATGAAGGAAAGGGGGTGTTCAGACCCTGCTGGAACAGAAAAATTTTCTGGAACATGGTACTTCATCTTGGTTTATCATTGCAATGTTTGGGTTTGGGGTTTTTTTTACTGTTTTTGTTTCTATTTGATATTTAGATGCAATTACAAACTAAAATTAACAGCCCTACTTCTAAGCAATGTAAAGTCAGATCAAACAAGCCCATTCACAATGCAGGAAAGATTGCCTAGGGAGGGTCAGGAAGCTGTGGATAGATAGGGTGGAAATCTCAAAGGATAGACAGGGATATTAAACTAGACTTAGTGTGAGTTAGTCTTTTAGGCCCCTGTTAGGGCCATAACCCTATGGAAGCTCTGAACCACGACAAAGTGTAGGTGTTACAAAATGTGCATACAGACTAAAAGGCAATTATAGAAGAAAAGGACAAAAGAGAAAAGACAATGGATGGTAACCACAAATATCCTTTCTTGTACCTTTCAGAAACATCATATTCTGAACATCATACGTGTCAGAATGCTGGTCAGAGGAAAAGAAGTATTTGTTATGCCTCAGAAAGACATAGTACAGAGATCTCAGTCCAAGAGCACAAACTTGTCACCATAAAAGATGAATTTAAGTCCTTGGAACTCCACTTCATCCACAGCCTGTAAATTGTGGGATTGGGGTCCAAGGTGCCTATATATTTTTGGATGTATCTGTGACAGAGGCCATGAGACAGAGGCCCTGATGCGAAGTTACCAAAAGTAAATGGAAATCTTCCATGGAGGACTATTCAGTGCACTTTAGGGACCGGAGTTCAAAACTACAGATTATGCTAATATTTCCTTTTGCCTTAACTATGATGACTTTGTCCCTTCCCTTCTCAGGTGAAATTAGACAAGGTTTACAATCTTCTTGCAAAGTGCTCTGATGAAGTATAACTGTTAACCAATACAGAGAGTTCTTTCAGGTTACTGACTGCAGTCTTTTGTGATTAATAATATTTTCTCAACTTTTTTACCTTGTTGCTTTTCCACATTGTTAGATATTAGGATGGTAGAAGATAAAGGATTTTACCCTTGTAAAAGCTTTCTTGAAGTGTTCTGTTTCAATCATTTGGGATCTACATTATTCATTTTTGCAACCAAGAGCTACCGCTTCTCTGTCCTGCCATTCATTAGCTGAATGTGCTTGGAAAACCACCTTCTCATGATTTCTTTTGCCCTAGCTCTGTTAGCAGTACCTCTCACAGGAAATTTTAAGGTGGTCACATCTGGAGGCAGAGAATGCAATTTATCCTGAAAAGGACTCCCAAAGTGAGATATATGGAAGCATGTTATAAAACTTTGACAATCTATGTATTAACAACAAACTGAACAGACAGAATAAAGTCATAAGACAGCTGACAACTCATTCAAATCCAGGTAACTGCCAATTGCTACAGGTTAGATTATTACTTTGTCTAAATTACCATTAAAAGTGGTAGCAAATCTCCAAGCAGCTCTGCAGGGGCTGTGCAGCTTTAGATCCCTGCTGTTCAAGGCTGCTTACCTCTGCACAGGTCCACCGCAAGTGGAATCTTGATTCTTCGCATTTTTCTGTCCAGCACAGATCAGTTCACGTCAAGAGTGTTTTAAGATGAACTCCTCCTTGGACCCTGAAGCAAGGATGATATCTGATGTGGAAGCACGTCTTCAATAGAGCCATCTGTGATTCCATCTTCTGGAAAGGTACAGTTTAAAAAGCAGGCTCTGCCTAAAGATCCTCTTTAGTGCTCCAAATTCTTTTCAAGAAGGATAAACAGAAAGGCAGCTAAAATACCATACTCACAGAGAACATTGTCAGCTAGAGATTAGTGTCAGCAACGCTGAATTTTTTCATACTTTAAAAATAATAATTCCCCAAGTTTTATTTTTAGGTCTGCTAGAAGGCAAGGCAACAACTAAAAAAAACCAACTTTTTTATTTTACA
>NW_008796213.1:5912166-5918531 GCF_000699145.1 Aptenodytes forsteri | reverse complement strand
TTTTTATTTTACATAATTATATAAATATTTATTATAAAAAAGAAAATAAAGACATCTTAAGCTTTCCTCTCTATTATTTAATCTAAATGAACAAAACCAAACCAAAGCAACCCTTGCCTGCTGCCCCAGGGTTTAAGATAACAGGTTACATCTAAATCAGAGGCTTAAAGAAGCCCAACAGAGATAGTCTAGGTATTCCTACTATTACCCTGTGAGTTTTTGAAGAAAGCCTACTGGATCTGCCTGTACAATGGCAACAACAAATGTCATTCAGCACCTGAAACACTATATGGACAGCAGGAATGGTTGAACACTGGAATAGGCTGGCAAGCCTATGGCATCTCTGTCAACAGAGAATTTTAACAAGAAAGCAAAAAAATGTTTGTCCAGAATGACGCGTGGGTCTGGCCTTGGGTCAGAAGAAATGGCCTGGATGGCCAATATGTGGTTGTTTTTCAGCCTATTTTCAATGAATTTTTTGACTGAAATAATAGATTATTGTTTTTCTGCAGACTTTGGGTTCATGCTGAATGTGACTATGTTTACAATGTCACCTGTTACACCAATCACATAGAAAGGTCAGGAAATAGAACTGGATTTCCTGTACCATGAGAATTCAGTTTCCTGCCATCACGTGTTTTAGATCATATGATCTTTTTTCAAAAGCCTGTTGACAATCATCATTAAACCAGTTGGTTTTCTTCTTTAGCTTCTCCCTTCCACTACCCTTTTAGATACCAACAATAAAGAGGCGGCTAAGACAGCTTTCTAGTACTTCAGTGCAGAATGCAAGGCTAGCAAGAAGTAAGCTGCCAGCAATAGTACTGAAAGGCCAGTTTTCTGAATTTCCAGAGAAGGAGGATGTGTGGTAGACAGGTCCCAAATGTGATTGGAAATAGAGTCATTTACCTGTAATGGCTTATCTGGATTGTAGGTGAATTTATAACCATAGGTCAGATTTACAAGTATTCTTAGTTTGAGAGCAGTGCGTCACAACCACAGCTATGCTTGCAGGCTCAGCTCACAGGCAGGAGTAGTTTAGTGGATGGGAAATGTTGCCAAAGCATATATCCCCCTATTTGTTTGCTTATTTATTTATTTATTTATTTATTGCTGATACACACTGCAGTACAATGCCCTAGCATAATCTTACAGGGGAAGCTAGAGAAGGGAAGGGTTCACAAGGTTATAGTTGCGGTTTAAATCTTCCCTGGGAAGGTATGATACTTAATAAGTTTACCCCAGTTGAGTTCTAGAGAAATTTCTCTGCAAGTCTATAAATCAACAAAGAGTATTAACATTTCTGGAGGAATCTAGGACAGACTGTGAATGCAATAGAGAATAATTTTCCTGTTAGAGAATCCTATACATTCTTATACAAGGTTATCATTGCCCAATAAATTCTGCAGAACTTTTCCATAAGAGGACATTATAAAAAGAAGTAATGGGTACATACAGTGCTGGCCATATCAAAACAAGAATAAGAATGGACAGATTTTTTTTGAACACATATCCAAACCAAATTCTCTGCTGATGTAAATCATCCTGAATCATCCGAAGCTGATTAATAGTAGGTTAGGAACCCACTCCCAAATTCTATCTTATTGGCTCGGAAAAGATTTGCAATATTTATTTTTCTCCCTAAAGACTAGATTCATGTAAGTTGAATTTTTAAGGAAGGCCAACACATGGAGTTGAAGCTGACATACTGTCTATTTGAAAGACTGGATGTGATCAAATAAAGATTTTTTAAATTTTTTTAATCCCAGAAGATGAGTTTCAGTGGGTTAAACCTAGCTACAGGATCCTAAAATATAGCACACATTTCACAATCTCCTTGTGTCATGCCTTTGTTAAATCTATAAATTAAGTGGCACTTGAAAAAGATGCTCCCTTGACATTGCAAGGCCTCTGACTCTTGAAAATGTTCCTGACCCGATGGGGTAAGTAAAATGAAAAAGTAGAAGCAGCAACATTCAGGTGAATTCACTGGGGCAATGAAGGAGAAACTAAGCAATGAATCTGAACTCAAAATGAAAAGATAAAAAAGGGGACAGGCCTCGTACCCAAACACATGAGACTAATCCATCCTAACAGTCCAGGAGTTGCCAAAGGAAGGAGAAGATGAAGATGAGGTGCTGGCAATGGGTCAGAGAATGATTTTGGAAGCACGAATACCAGAGTGTTAGATGAAAGAAAATTTAAAAGCAGTGGGAGTAAAGTATTGGGTCACAGAGGGAAAAAAATGGGCTGAAGAAGAAAGGCACAGAAAAAAACATCTGCAAGCAGCACTAGTGATGGGGGAGAAAAGAAGCAGGAGACACACACCCAGGTGCACCATTGCCAAGCAGCCTGAAATGAAAACCAGCATCATTTGTGTGGGTTTTTTTTCTCGCTTTCGCTCTTCAGATCAAAAGGAGAGCAGCAATGCAATCTGCTCTTTGTGCAGAGCACTTTCAGCCAAGGGAAGGAGAGTGCACACACTGGAACATCTGTTCCAAGAAGCCACTTGAAAAATAATCTTATAATAGCATGGGGAAAACATCTGTGCAACATGCACCAGACCACCAGTAGTGCAGCAGTGGAGGAGTAGAAGGGGGAAGGAAGACAGGAGGGAGTGAGGGAGACAAAGTGGAACAGGATTAGGTCAGGGGCAAGTACCCCAGTGAGGGGCATGACCCACATGTGAAGAAACTGCTCATTTGGTGTCTTTTCTCTTCTAATCCTCAGCAAGAGGCAGACAGATTTCTCACCCACTGAGCTGTGTTTATTGGCAGATATTACTCAACATGTGCAGCTTTGAAAAATCCCAAACTACAATCAATGTGTTTGAGAGGCTGCATGAAAAGCTCCCTGCCCTTGGCCTCTAGTGTAGCCCCCACCCCTTCTTCCTCAACTTGCTTTATCTCTGCTGATACTGGAATAAACGTGCTGGAAAAACAGTCACCGCTAGCTCAGGTGGGGAGAACTAGGAAGCCAAAGCACATTTACACTGTGGGTGAATTTGACCTACTATGACTTTAATAAAAGACAGAGCCACTTGTTTTCACCTTCAGTCTCAAAGCAAACAAATTCAGAAAAAAACCCCACCCTAACCATCACACAAACATGGACACACACGTGCAGTATGCAGTATGTTCTTGGCTTCTCCCTTCATCTTTTTTATTTCAAGAGAACTGTACACTTATAGCCGCCCCTGTGCCAGTGTCAGTGACACTATGACAGCAGTCAGGACACTTCTTACCCCCACCTTGTGACACATTTTGCAGGAGTTTTCTAAGAAAAAGAGTGTCAAATTTACTCAGCCATTGTTTGACTCTAGGTTCTCTAAACAAGAAAAGCCTTCCCAAATGCATATCTTCTTGCCGATGAGGAAAAGAAAGATTGAACAGGTCTTAAACATAAAACCTGCACACAAACATTTAGGTGATGTGACTAGGTACATAAAATTGAAGAGGGAGCTACTAAGAGTTGAAGTGCTACCCTGTGTACATGTAGGTAGGTGTAGCCTTCTGTTTCAGTGTAGACAGGAGAAAAAGGCCAGTCTACCTATCCCCCACGTAATCAGATTTCACTGTGGGAAAAGTGATAGGGAAATGAGAAAGTTTGAGTGATTTTAGTTGCTATGCTGAATTAACTAAATACAAAGACACATCAACAATGGGTAGAAGACGACATACTGCATATTAGGACATAGCAAAGATCGGGTGTACCTATCCACAGAGGCATACCTAGGTGGGATATAGGGTAATTAGATTGCTACATTGGAACAGATCCCTGGGCAAAACATACACAGTTACAGTTAGTAAAGTGTACCATGCAAAGTTCTTCTTTATACCAGTCTTGTCTTAATGCTCCTCTAGATGCCCATCTCTTCTGTACCACACCTAGAAAGGCAATAAGCAAAGAGACAAAAAATGGAAAAGACATGCTGGGAAGTTAGGAAGAGGAGCTGAGCAAGAGAGAGAGGAAGAGGCAGCTTCCTTCCAGAATCCCAGACCAATAAAAAATTTAATAAGTAGGCAAATTGTGAGAAATCAGGAAACACCCAGGATCAAGACTTTGTTCTGCTTGATTCACAAGGAATCGATCTTCTTATCATGCCCCACTGTTATGTTCCTGGTGCAGGTCTTTCTCATTTCTCACAATGCTCTGAGAGCTTTGTTTCAATGGGAAGACAGGATTTTTCTTTTTTCTTCTGAAATCGCAAAAATGTACAATGGAAGAAAATTATTTTCTTTTCAGCTCTAACAGTCATATTGGCTCTCAAAATGGTTTTATCTGTTTAGCTTCCACATGCCAATGCAAACTAATGTATGTATCATAAGTTTAAACAACGATAAAAGGAATACCCCAAAAGAAAGCTGCCTTGGTTTGATTATATTGGCCTAAAAATCATACTTTCATTTAGGCAGGTATGACTTGCTATGGAAACCAGGGCTTTGATTAAAAGCAGTTTCACTCCTGCTTTTTCTTTTGTGGGCCACAAATCCTGTGAACTGAGGTCATTTCCAGATAAGGGATGTGGGAAGGGGAGTCAGAGGAAATGAAACTGGATATATAGGCGGGGGCACACAATAAGGGCGTTGTAGGTAAAGATGAACAGCTTGAATTTGACATGGCAAGTGACAGGAAATCAATGGAGTGCTAATGTGTGGGAGGAAACGAATATGACTTTAGCAGAAACATTTAGGACAGATGTGAGGGAGAGAACAGAGGAACCGTGGGGCCAAACAGGAGAAGCTTACAGTAACCGAAGCAAAAAACAACTGAGATACTGACAGCAACCTATTTTGGGAGTTTCCTCCTTTCTCTTGCACAGACAAGTCAAAATTTAAGTGAGCTGTTAGGTGTTATGTGAGCTCTAAACCTTTAACAGCTCCAGGCCTAATTTTAAGTTACAGTGTATTGTAATTGTGCCATGGGTTTTCAAAGAGAGAGCATCATGCAAGGCCGTTTCTCCCCTATTCCCTAGTCTCATTCATCTGCATGGTTATCAACTGGAACATCATCCAAGACATCAATATTCAGAATACCGTCCCCGTCATTTAATTAGTAGAAGTATCAGAAATCCCACTCTTTTAATCCCTTGGTTGGGAAGCATTTGCTCAGGGTGAGTCACACAATATATTTCACCAGCATTAGTGTTATGCCTATTTTTCTCTAACCCTGAAAAAGCCTTCCATTAATCTAGGCTAATGACCAATATTCCATGGAATCAGCATTTGGCAAGCTCCTTGCACAATACCCCTAACACAGGCTGGGCTCTGGCATGCTAGGCATGATTACCTGCAGGAGGAAACAAATACTTCTCCACCTCCTTTTCATGCTAAAAGAACTCTTATCAAAATGTCAGTCCACAACATGACCCTTGAAATCGTGGTAGAGATGTCTTATTTTCAGAGTAGTCTTGAGAGAGATTCATCATTTATTGAAAATCTATTGAATGTTTTTGAAATTAGCTTCTCTTATGTTGAAGGTGAACCCGTCTCCCTTCTGAGGCAGTATCTGTTCCCATAGCTCCCTTAGATTAATGTGCAACAATACCACATTGTAAGGGTGTTACAGTTACTTGTGCAACACATTTAATGCAAAACAGAAAAGAAAAATATGGAAAGGTAAAGCTACCAGTAGCACACAGCTTTATTCCATAGGCAGAGGCACGTCTGCCTGATAGCACGGCCAACATTGCTTGTTTGGGGCTGCCTTCCTCAAAATTCTTCAATACTTTATCCCCACAAGCAGGGCAAGTACTTGCCTGCTGGCACCTATTTAAAATTGTCTCCTACCTAAACATGATGAGCACCATGGTGTTCACTAACCAGTATCTTCTTTGCTTAAGTTGTGAACTCATTTACCGCTTTTTTCCCCAACCAGGCAAAATCTGGTTTTTATCCCCAGGGATACAGGGAATAGCAACAAAAGTAATGCATTACAGGGTTTTTTTTAGATTCCCCTTCTTGTATCTTTAAATTGAGTCAGAGGACAGAAGTTGAGCAGAACGTTTTTACCGTTAGCTTACTGCAGCATAAATAAAATTGTTACTGAAAAATAAAATTTTTGTTGATTAACAAAGAGAAAAAAATATGCCGTAAACCCAGCAAATCTATCAAACTTACATTCCATACAGGTCTTCTACTTTTTGAAATGGTAAGGTAGAGGGTCCTTGTCCTGGTTTCAGCAGGGATAGAGTTAATTTCCTTCCTAGGAGCTGGTACAGTGCTGTGTTTTGGATTTAGGAGGAGAACAATGTTGATAACACACCGATGTTTTAGTTGTTGCTAGGTAATGCTTATACTCGCCAAGGACTTTTCAGTTTCCCATGCTCTACTGACTGAGAAGGCTGGAGGGGCACAAGAAGCTGG